>NC_090438.1:166761351-166958851 GCF_031143425.1 Pleurodeles waltl | reverse complement strand
CCATCTTGGATTCCCCTAGGTCTCTAGGTTTCAGAAATGCACAGGTTTGGTAGGTTTCCCTAGGTGGCGGCTGAGCTACAGGCCAAAATCTACAGGTAGGCACTTTGCAAAAAACACCTGTTTTCTTTAAAAAATTTGGATGTGTCCACGTTGCGCTTTGGGGCGTTTCCTGTCGCGGACGCTAGGCCTACCCACACATGTGAGGTATCATTTTTATCGGGAGACGTGGGGGAACGCTGGGTGGAAGGAAATTTGTGGCTCCTCTCAGATTCCAGAACGTTCTGCCACAGAAATGTGAGGAACTTGTGTTTTTTTAGCCAAATTTTGAGGTTTGCAAAGGATTCTGGGTAACAGAACCTGGTCCGAGCCACACAAGTCACCCCATCTTGGATTCCCCTAGGTCTCTAGTTTTCAGAAAGGCACAGGTTTGGTAGATTTCCATAGGTGCCAGCTGAGCTACAGGCCAAAATCTACAGGTAGGCACTTTGCAAAAAACACCTCTGTTTTCTTTAAAAAAATTGGATGTGTCCACGTTGCGCTTTGGGGCGTTTCCTGTCGTGGGCGCTAGGCCTACCCACACAAATGAGGTATCATTTTTATTGGGAGACGTGGGGGAACGCTGGGTGGAAGGAAATTTGTGCCTCCTCTCAGATTCCAGAACTTTCTGCCACAGAAATGTGAGGAACATGTGCTTTTTTAGCCAAATTTTGAGGTTTGCAAAGGATTCTGGGTAACAGAACCTGGTCTGAGCCACACAAGTCACCCCATCTTGGATTCCCCTAGGTCTCTAGGTTTCAGAAATGCACAGGTTTGGTAGGTTTCCCTAGGTGGCGGCTGAGCTACAGGCCAAAATCTACAGGTAGGCACTTTGCAAAAAACACCTGTTTTCTTTAAAAAATTTGGATGTGTCCACGTTGCGCTTTGGGGCGTTTCCTGTCGCGGACGCTAGGCCTACCCACACATGTGAGGTATCATTTTTATCGGGAGACGTGGGGGAACGCTGGGTGGAAGGAAATTTGTGGCTCCTCTCAGATTCCAGAACTTTCTGCCACAGAAATGTGAGGAACATGTGTTTTTTTAGCCAAATTTTGAAGTTTGCAAAGGATTCTGGGTAACAGAACCTGGTCCGAGCCACACAAGTCACCCCATCTTGGATTCCCCATGGTCTCTAGTTTTCAGAAATGCACAGGTTTGGTATGTTTCCCTAGGTGGCGGCTGAGCTAGAGGCCAAAAGCTACAGGTAGGCACTTTGCAAAAAACACCTCTGTTTTCTGTCAAAAATTGTGATGTGTCCACGTTGTGTTTGGGGCATTTCCTGTCACGGGCACTAGGCCTACCCACACAAGTGAGGTATCATTTTTACTGGAGACTTGGGGGAACCCTGGGTGGAAGGAAATTTGTGGCTCCTCTCAGATTCCAGAACTTTCTGCCACAGAAATGTGAGGAACACGTGTTTTTTTTGCCAAATTTTGAGTTTTGCAAAGGATTCTGGGTAACAGAACCTGGTCCGAGCCACACAAGTCACCCCATCTTGGATTCCCCTAGGTCTCTAGTTTTCAGAAATGCACAGGTTTGGTAGGTTTCCCTAGGTGCCGGCTGAGCTACAGGCCAAAATCTACAGGTAGGCACTTTGCAAAAAACACCTCTGTTTTCTTTAAAAAATGTGGATGTGTCCACGTTGCGCTTTGGGGCGTTTCCTGTCGCGGACGCTAGGCCTACCCACACATGTGAGGTATCATTTTTATCGGGAGACTTGGGGGAACGCTGGGTGGAAGGAAATTTGTGGCTCCTCTCAGATTCCAGAACTTTCTGCCATAGAAATGTGAGGAACATGTGTTTTATTAGCCAAATTTTGAGGTTTGCAAAGGATTCTGGGTAACAGAACCTGGTCCGAGCCACACAAGTCACCCCATCTTGGATTCCCCTGGGTTTCTCGTTTTAAAAAATGCGCTGGTTTGCTGGGTTTCCCCAGGTGCCGGCTGAGCTAGAGGTCAAAATCCACAGGTAGGCACTGTTTTCTATGATAAAATGTGATGTGTCCAAGAGTCATGTTCCTGGTGCATCTGATAGGAGTGCATAGCATGATTGAGTTTTTGCTGGAGATTATCTTCTTTTTCCGTCCATCATCCTTTTGTTTTGCTAAAGTTGCCCTAAGTGGGAAGGGTATGCCCAGACATGGGTCCCTTGCTCACTGTGCCACTGGATTCAAGCTAGCCTGGCTGATGAAGGGTGATACCCTGAAACCGGTCCCAGGATGCTTGTTTCCGGTCCAGGGAGGACCTGGCCTGGCAGTTTGGGCTGGTCTGTTCCCATGAGGAACAGGGTCAAGACTGATTTGCATATGGCTAGGTCCAACCTGGGGTGGCATGGTGAGCAAAAGAACAATGGATTAAACCCAGATCTGTGACTGGGGGTGAGTGTTTGCATTGTTCAGCACTCTGTCCATCATCTTTTTGTTTTGCTATCTGCTTTTTCCTTCATCGTTTTGTTTTAAAGGCCTTGCATGTGATGGCTTCCCCTCTAATGTGTGCTTTGCATAACTCCAAAATTGAGAAGACAGAGGCAGTTACTTCATTCTTCACTAGGAACTTGATAACTGACACTCTTAAATCTGAAATCCAGCCCTCGTCAGTAAATAGAGATTTATCTAAGGAGCATCTTGGTCTTTCTAATTGACAGACCAAAAGAGATAGTTGGACCAGCAAGACTGAATGATTTGAAATGGAGTTGGATATTATATCTGATCCAGCCAGATCCCAGGAATGAGAGATTAAAAAAAACCTCAACTCTTGAGACCGAATTAAACCTTTATGAAAAGCAAGTATAATCTTGGGCTTGCTGGTAATGGAGCCACCAGGGATCCTGAAATGCCAGATCACGGATGCATCTTTCTAAAAATCGGGAGGCTTGTGGTTTGTTCTGTGTACGATTTGTACTGGAGGCATTAAGGGCCAGATGTAGGAAACAAAAAATTTGCGACTCACAATTTGCGAGTTGGTGCGACTCGCAAAATGCGAGTCGCAAATCGAAATGCAGGGACAATGTCAGTGCTGAAATAGCGACTCGCACCCGGAGTCGCAACGCAGAGAGTGAGTCCGCCAATTGCGAGGTCGCTTTTTGCGACCGTGCAAAAAACGAACTCGCAATTTGCAAGTGGGTGTCGCAAATTGCGAGTTGCATGTAATTTGCTTACAGGTGCTGCAGAACACTCCAGAAACCACTCCAGAACACTCTGGAAACACTTCCTGGCACATGATGATGACATCACAGCCAGGAAGTTTACAAATACACCTTGCTGAACTGCACCCAGGAGAAACAGCAGCTGCAATGGAAGGAACTCCTAGGAAGAGAAAACTGAAGTTCTCAGAGAAGGAGCTGGAGGTGCTGACAGATGAATGCTGTCAGCACTATGACAAATTATTTGGGAAGGCAGCCCTCAATGTGCCAGAAGCCACCAAAAGACACCTGTGGCAGGACATCCAGGAAAAAATCAACTCCCTGGGGGTGAGCCACAGGAATGTTGAAGAAATAAAAAAAAGGTGGTATGACCTCCGCTCCCGGACCAAGGAGAGGGTGGCTGAAAGGCTCCGGGAGATGAGAGGCACAGGAGGGGGACCATCTTCAGTGCCACCACCCACACCCCTGGAAGAAAGGGTGGAGGAAACCCTGGAGCAGGAGGCAGTATCAGGATTTGGGGACCTGGACACCTCAGAGCCCACCACATCAACCGGTGAGTACCATGTGACATGCCTGTACCCCTATCACTGCCATACCCCCACCCACCATGTACACAGGAGCATGCTCAACCAAGATAACTCCATTTCAGGGTAGCAAACACCAGAATGATGCATTATGGGAAATGTAGTCAAGTAGGCAGTTTATAGGCAAATGTTTATTAGGAAGTGTGCAACAGATAGTAGACACTGACAGTCTGTTCCCCATGTCCCACAGGTCTCCCACAAGACACCACCACAACCCACAGCAGCCAACCCCATGAGGACAGCTCAGGAGCCGCCAGCACTCCCACCTGCACGGCCAACATCATCCCTGAAATGTCCACACCTGCTGCACTTGTGTTCCAGGAGGCTGTGCCAGCAACAGGCAGGAGTGAGACAGTTGAACACACAGGGCAGCCACCGGTGCGCAGGCGACGCAGGTACAGAAGATCAGGGCTGCAGGCTGCGTCCGGCCATCAACCTCCCAGCAACAGTGAGGCACAGCTGCTGCGTGGTCAGCGTCTACAAAATAACATATTAGGGAGGATTAGTGGTGTGCTGCACCGCTTTGTCCGCAATAACGAGGCCAGCATGCAGCAACTTAACTCCAGAATCGACATGATTGCCACAAACACTGGGGACCTTGCCCTGGCCATGAGGGATCTGGCGGCAGGACTACTGGCCCAGGCCGAGGGTGGGCGGCGCAGGGACCGTCAGCTCCTGCAAAGACTAGATAGGATGGCCACATCCATCGGCAGGCTGGCTATGAACACCACAGGCCTGTCGAGGAGGACAGTTGGCCTCCAGGTCGAAATGGGCCATTTTGCTGGAGATGTGGCTAGGGGCCTGGGACGTATAACACACGTCATAGACTTAATGGAGGCACAGCATCTGTCCTGGGGCACAGGGGAAACACCCCAGGACAGCAAGGAGGGCTCTACAGTGAGCAGTGTCTCTGCCACTGACACTAGGGTGCTCCGGAGTACCAGGAAGAGCACAGCAGACACACCAGGGACCAGCCAGGCTGGCAGGAGCTGCAGAAGGACATAGACATTGCCCTGGCCCTGTTGATGTGGCACATGACATCAATGTGCCCCATGCATGGTTGGCATTTACATGCCCATGAACAGTCATTGTTTGTAAATAGTTCAATTTCTGCACAAATTAAATCGTTTTTTTGTTCCACTTAACAAATGGAGTTTTTGGTCAATAGGTGAGTATGGTTGGAGTTGACACGTACCTTCCAAAGTATTGTGTTGCGATGTGTTCCCGTCTCAGTCTTCCTTGATTAGCTATACTCCGATCCCCATGATGGCGATGTGGTTGCTCTTGCTCTTCATCATCAGGATCTGGGTCTGCAGGGGTGAAAGGTAGCCCACGTCGGGTGGCTATGTTGTGGAGGATGGCGCATGCGACCATGATTTTGAATGCTGTAATGGGGGTATACTGGAGGGCACCTCCACTGCGGTGGAGGCATCTGAATGTTGCTTTCAGGAGTCCAAAGGTGCGCTCGATAAGGTTCCTGGTCCTCTAATGTGCATTGTTGTATCGCCTCTCACATTCATTGCTGGGTGTTAAAAACAGAGTCATAATCCATGGCCTTAGAGCATATGCACTGTCACCTGTTGGGCACAAAAAGTACACTGTTGGAAAGTCCTGGTTGGTGTGCACAGTGACCTGTGTGTATGTCTGCAAGGTGTATGCAGCTCTATCTAGGAGGTATCTATCTCCAAACTCCCCACGTTCCAGGCGTTGATGTATCCCACTATGCCTGAAAATGTAGGAGTCATGGGTACTGCCTGGAAACAAACAACCTGAATATTCAGTGAGTGGGTACACTTTCTGTTGCGGAAAGGATGTTCCAGGTTAGCAGGGGGGCATATTTGAATATGTGTCCCATCTACACATCCTATGACATGGAGAAAGTTGGCAATGCCGTAAAAGTCCAGCTTGGTGCTGTTTATTTCTGCCTCATTCCTTGGTAGGTATATGAAGTGAGACATGTGTGTGAGTAAGGCATTTAGGAAGGCCCTGAGGAACCTTGACACTGCACTTTGAGATACCCCACCTGCCACAGCAATGACCCCCTGATAGCTCCCTGAGGCCAAGAGGTGAAGTGAGCATAGCACTTGCACATGCGTAGGGATGGCGCAGCCACGCAGAGTCTGGTGTTCTAGCTGTGGTTTAAGTAAATCAATTAATTCTAGTATGGCAGCGCTACTAAGGCGATATTTGTCATAGATCTCTTCCTCAGTTTGCTGAAAAAGAGTCTGCCTTGTTCTTTAAATCTTCTCCTGTCTGTGGCCCCTCCTCCTCCTCTGCTGCGCGGCGTGGACTCTCCTCCTCACTGCTATCAGGTATATCTCCACCATCTTGAGTAACCCAGATGCCTTCTGGGTCTCCTTTTATACTTTGGTTATGGTTACCACCTGCTCTGAGTTAGTGGTAAATTGCAAGTGCAAACTGGGCTTTTTGCGACTAGTCGCAATTTGCGAGTTGCAATTGCATATGGTTTGCGACTCGCAAATTGCGACTTGCTATTTGCGGGTCGCAAATTTTGCGAGTCGCAAACGTCTCACATCGCTTTTTGCAAGTCGGAAATGGGGTTTTTGAATCCCATTTCCGATTTTGCACAGTCGTAAATAGCGATTCGGGCCATTTGCGACTCGCAAAACTTTGCTACATCTGGCCCTAAGTTTCATATCTTGAATTATAGTAAAACCACCTCCTACTATCAGAAGACCTGAAAGGGTACTCAATACATCAGAGAGGCTCTGCAGAGAGGCAATCTCATCTTCTATGGGGCGATAAAAGCTTGAGATATGTGCTAGCTGCCTCCCCATTTTGACACTAACTACTATCTATCTGGCCTGGGGATCGTGATAGACCTGGAGTACCTTTCCTTGAAAATCGCGGGTAAAAAGAACCGCAACCCCACGCTCAGCTGCGCTAGCGGAGGTTAAGAAAGAATAAGAGATAGAGGTAGAACTACTAGGGAGCTTTGCCTGTTGCTTAAGATGAGTTTCCTGAAATAAGATAACCTGGACTTGTGAAGGGATCTTAACCAATGAAGTATAGCTCTATATTTGTGGGAGTTATTAAGTCCATTAGCATTACAAGAAGCGATTTTAAAAGAGCTGAGGTGGCACAGATTGTTCTGGCTAGCAATCATTTAGTAGAGAGAAGTTAAAATCTTAACGTCTAAATCTACAAAAGGCCTGCACCCCGAAGCGTGTCCTAAACACCTGTATGAAAACAAAGGAAAAACACCTAACCACCTTTGAGTCACCTGCACATTTCCTAACGCCCACTAGAATGTGATCCCATCCCACTGCCACCAAGCGGGTCCCAGCTTGTCATGACCTTGCCCCCACTGGGGCCCCCAACCTGCCTTGTGACCCACCCCCAAACCTCCTATAGGAGTGCATTGACATGGCACCCATTGAACCTGTAGCTGGAAAAAGACAGTAAGTGTAGACCAATGAGCGTACATAAAGTACATGCAAAATACACCACAGTGATATTGAATCTCAAAACAAATTACATGATTTTCTAACACATTAAGGCCCATATTTATACTTTTTTACGTAAACCAGCGCCAGCGCAGGTTTGCGTCAAAACGTTTACCACCGGCTAACGCCATTACAACGCACCAGCCGGGCGCCTTATTTATGGAATGACGTTAGCTGGCGCTCCGGCCTGGTTTGCGTCACAATAAATGAGTCAAACCGGGCAGCGGAGGCTTAGAGAAGAATGGGGGTTGTGCATCAAAAAATGGTGCAAGTCAGGTTAGAGTAAAAAATATTGGCTCCAACCTGACTTGCGCCATTTTTTGACGCACAACCCCCATGGAAATGACTCCTGTCTTAGCAAAGACAGGAGTCATGCCCCCCTGCCCAATGGCCATGCCCAGGGGACTGATGTCCCCTGGGCATGGCCAATGGGCACAGTGGCATGTAGGGGGACCCACGTTAGGCCCCCCTATACCACTTAATAAAAAAACAAAATTATACTTACCTGCATGGATCCCCCCCATCCATGGGTGTCCTCCAGGGGTGGGAGAGGGTGGCAGGGGGTGTCCCTGGGGGCAGGGAAGGGCACCTGTGGACTGCTTCCATGGTCGGCAACCATGGAAATGAGCCCACAGGTCCCTGAACTCCTGCCCTGACCCAGGCGTTAAAAAATGGCGCACATCAGGCTGGGCGCCATTTTTTAAGGCCCACCCCTCCTGTGCGTCAAAATGACGCAGGAGGATAAATAAGGCACACATGCCTTAAAGTCATTTTTTGCCCTGGAACGCCTACCTTGCATATCATTAGCGCAAGGTAGGTTTTCACCTCTAAAAAATGACGCAAACTCCATAACTTTGGCGCTGGACTGGTTCAACGCCAAAGTATAAATATGGAGTTAAGTTTGCGACAAATTTGCGTAAAAAAAAAATTACACAAATCTGGCGCAAACAGAGCATAAATATGCCCCTAAGTTTTTAAGTGACTGCAGTAAGTCCTTTGCCTTGTGCACACTTTGAAAGATGAGGACCTGACCCTTAAGAAGCACCTTAAGTTTTCCAAGTTGAACAATGCTGGCTGGGACCCCTAGTTTCTTAAATTCACGGTGATGTCGTGCTGCTGCTATACCCATGTCAGAAAAAATGTGAAAGGTGAATTGGTCACCTAAGTGGAAGATTTTAGTTTTTATGGCTTGCAATAGTATCGGCTCTTTAATCCTGAAGTCACCAAAGTTGACTAGTAAAGTGTGTGGATAATTTGGGTTCAAAGGTCTTATTGCGAGGACCCTATGCACACGCATAATAGCAGATATGCATTAGTTGCGGCCTTGTCAGGAAGAATAAACTTGTAGATAAGATCTGAAATCACTCTATTCACTAAAGATGTTGCTTCTACCTCTTCCGGGTATTCCACCGAACCTCAAATTCAAATATCTGGATGCATTTTCGGATTTAGCAGGTTTTATATGTAGCTCCTCAAGTTCAACCTGGATCCTAGCTGTAGCTGCTTCATGCCGGTTTTGTACATCTTCCAGGTCGGAGACCCTCTGCTCTGCCTGAGAAACCCATGTAGAAAGATGCATTATATTGCGAGATTTTCATATTACGTAGCTCCCAAGGATTTGACAGAGCATGCTTTCCACCAATGGCTGGCCTAGTTGGCCTGGTATGTTACCTGGAGACCTCAAAAAGTTGACAATTGGTGAAGCACTAGCCACAAACTGGATATGATTGATTTCACTGTTGGGCACCAAGTCCGAGGCAGGGCAGATCTGGCTTCTAACAGATAGATCAATTGTTAATAAATTTGTGACAGACTGATTATTTGACACCTCATTGGGCATTGCTATGCTCTTCTTTTTTTCGGTTTCTCTGACGTTACTCATTGAAAACAGGGGATATGAGGGCTTCTCTTTAGAAGAGTCGGCAGCAGAGGGCAGAGCGGAGGTTAGAGCAGAAAGAGGAGAAATATCTAGATTTGCAGTAAAATGTCTTATCGGCTCATTAAGAGTAGAATTGCTCAACTCCAGGGTAGGAGATGGTGATAGAGATTCTATGATCTGTGGGGCCTGTAGTGCCTGTAGTATCACTGACTCCTGCTGTGTCGGCGATCCAGAGCTAACTAAAACTGGTGCGAAATGAGTTGCAGGTAAATTTGGGTTCTCCTGAAGTCCACTGGAGTCTCTCGAGGAGTCCTCTGGATGATCTTGCCTGTTAGAGCCTAGGTTGTGTCTTCCCATTGCGGGGACAAGTTCCTCAATTTGAGTACTTTTGGTGTTTTACCAGTTGTGCACGATTTGAATGATGTGTCACATGTAATCAGCTTCATTATTGGTTTCTGACAAGTCATGGGTGGCGCCAGAGGTGAAACTAGAGTATAGCAAGCTGCATCTATGCTCCATAGACTGTTTCCGCTACCACTTATGTCTTGCATTCCACCAATGACGCTACCTAATGTGGCTATCAAAGGCTGCTTCAACCCAGGCGCAGCTCCAGCATGGTTCCCAGGTCCTGAGTCTGCCAATAGGAGTATCAATAAGGGATCCCAGCGGAGTACTCAGAAACTAAGCTTCGTATTCTCCTGAAAAGGCTGCTATTCCGATATAGTCTTACAGCCTTAAATTCAAAGCTTGAGGTACGCTCCAGTACACTGCATATACCATTGAACAAGCAATATGCTGAATGGGGAAGGTAAAGAAATATAATTGATCCTATATAATCAAATACACATGCAGGGTGGCTGTCTGTTTCTCTTAAAGACAGAGTTCCATCAGAATCTCATTAAGCAGTTCTGACAAACTGACAAGTTGAACAATAAATGTGCTTTCCTTGAGCGTGGGAAGCATAGACTGCTGTGTTCTCAACAAAATTACTTTTGCCTTTTATTTTCCTCTTTTCCCCCAACTCGGGTTTCAGATTCTCACACCGTCTCCGGCAATAATTTATATGGGGAGTGCTTAAGGTTCTCCAATGTCTTTATTAATTTATATGATGGACCAGCATGGGAGGTATGCATTTCAGTACATCTCCTTTATCATCATGGAGCCATTCTCGTTCAAGCAGCAGCCGCTGTATCCTCCTCCTCATGCGATGCAATACAGCATGCAGTCCACACCCCCTCCGCCGTCTTCCCCCTAATACCTCCATATGCACAGTGCAGTGCCTGAAAATGCTGCAGTGTTAAGCGGCTCATCAGTCACAAAAAATTGCCAGGATCACAGACGCTGCAAGCGTCTTCCATGCATAATAGCAAAGCCCCTTCAAATGGAGCCGATCCTGGCTGTGCACGGCACAGCCATCTTGCTGTCAACGGAATAGCCATCTTGCTGTCCTACTGGTGCAGCTCAGCCACAGAGCATGACGGGAGCTCCACTCACTGTATTTCCTTTTCAATACTTTAGATTTTTATAGAATTTTTAAGGCCAACATCATCAACATTGGGTAAGTACTTTTTAAGCTATACATTTCCAAACTTTAAGAAATGTCTCTGTTCTGTGTGTATATACACACCATAGGAATCAAGAGAGAAATACTTTAAAAATACATATAAAATCAGGCAGTTCGTTTCCCAATGTCGCCTCTTGGTTGTTGGTTGAGGTCATCGGTGGGCCCAGTGGACCAGCTGGAGAAGTTCAGGTGGCTCACGGTTTCAGCGAAAGCAGCTGCAGAAAGTCTTTGGAGCTGGTGCAAGGCCAAGAGCTGGGTCTTTGATGCAAAAAATTGATGGCTTCACTCTGAAGGGAGATCTTTGGTGATTTTCAGAAGTGTGGAGGTCCTCTGGGGGCTTGTAGAGTACATCCAATGTCTGAGCAATCCCTCAGTCTCAATTGTCGAGTTCTGGGTGCAGCAGGAAGGGTTTGGCGCATTTGTCTTGGTGCAGCAGGATGTCAGTTCTCAGGCCATGAGTTTTCTTTGTTGCTGGTCTTCTTGTGTTCTTGGAATCTGAATCTCTGGTCTAGGGGTGCCCACTGAATACTTTATTTAGGGGGTGTTTAGAGAAGTACCTAGTAGTGACCAGTGGGTTATCTACCTTAGGGTGGCTACACCCAATATGTGACCATGTCCTGTGGGCAGAGGTCACTTCCCTACACTTGATTGCCTATTTTCCTTCCATGGAAGATAGAGGAAAATTAAATGGAGGGGTCACCTACCATGCAACACCTTAGGGGTGGTGGAAGCTGGGGCTAAACACTCCTCCAGTCCTTTGTGTGTTTCCCCACCATTGCTCTCACCAAACGTGTGGAATTGCAATGGGGGCAGCCATCTGCTGCTAGCAGCAGGCTGGGGGTCAAGTTTCAAAGGTGGTAAGCCCTTTGAAGCTCGCTAGCAGGGCAGTGCACATTCCTGTGGAGGGAGGTGTTATATTTCCAGCCAGGAAGGGCTTTGTTCTGGGACCCAGAGAGCAGAAGCTCCCAACATAGGGTTCCAGAATCTTGTCTGGTGGTGACAGGCTCGTTGTGACCAGCCTGCAACCATGCCAGTGTTAGTTAGCTTTGCAGGGGTCACCTTTAATGTGGCCCCTGGGTACATTTTGAAATAAACCCAATACTGGTGCCAGTTTGGATTTATCATTCTGAGTTGTTTGATACCAAACAACTCAGGGATCAGAGTGGCCATCATTTAGCTGTGAAACTCATACTTACCAGTGTTCAGCACAAGCATTTACAATGGCTGCTCTGTTCACTTACTGTGTCCCAGGTTTGGCAGTGACACAGTAGGGGCATATAGCTCATGCAGCCACACCCTCTCATACAGTATAGTGCACCCTGCCTTAGGGATAGAACTGAACTGAAAAGTGGGCCTATGTTTATACCCTGGTGCCCTGCTTCTTGAAGGTGGAATATGTTTCCAAAAGGTCCTTTAAAGTTCCAAGAGTTTCCTGCCTTCCCTACCCTTGCTCCTATCTAGCTGTACTGACAATACAGGGTTCTTAAGCCTATTGTGTGGTGGCAGACACAGCCTATTCAGGTGCAACTGGGGCTGTGCTCTGCTCCACTCCCCCATTCTGCCAGAGGAAAAGCCCTTGAAGGCTTGCTAATCCCACTATTATGTGACTGCCTGTGGTGAATTCACAAAGTCTCAACTGTCAGATAACCCAGTCATGTGACCCAAGGCAGGCTGCAGGTACAGAGGGCTAAGGGCAGGAAAATGCCAAATTACAAAAAGTGGCATTTCCAAACTTGTAATGATAAATTTGACTTTACTGTTAAAGAGGAGCTTTCATTGCAAGTTCATAGACACTACACATGGCATAGCTACCTCCTATGGTTTAGGAATTACAGCTTATTAAATGTAATAAGGAATCTCCAAAGTTAAACTATAGGAGGGGTAGGCCTCACAGTAGTGAAAAACTAATTTGGGAGGGCTTGTGTTTTACTGCTCTGTTCCCTGCTTACTGTTTTCCCTTTCTTTTTCTCTCGCCCCATATCTCTGTCTACGTTACTCCCTCAATCTTCCTCCAGCTCGAGACGGGCAAGGTTTGTAAACAAAGGAAACTCCTAATGGATCCTATCCGGAATTTTGTTAAAAGAGATTTTTCTCATGGATTGCACCCTAGTGACAATTATGGCTCCTACCCAACGTGCATCTGATAATCAAATAATCTTTCAGAGAGAGTTTAGCCATGGCCTCACTTTCTCTAGATTCTGTAGCACTAAAATATAATCCGCTTTGAGTTAATATTGATAACAAAAATATTGTCTTCCTATACTTAACTAGTAAAATCACAGACATTGAGAACACAAATATCATTGTTAAAAATATTGATTTTAGACTATATCGAAAACACAAATATCGGAAACAAAAATATTGTTACCTTTAAACAAACATATGATATGTCAAAAATATTGATTTGTACGAAAATAACTGCAATATTATCATCAAAATAATTAAATAATCATTAATTAACACACATAATTCACTTTACACATAAAGCAATTATTGAAAATGAACATAAAACATCTTATACCCATTTTTAAATTAAATATCAATACATTACATCAGAAAATTCTTGACCACTCACCCCAATAATGGATATTCCTAAAATCATAACAGTACAATCCCAGAAAATGACCATGTACTACAAACATTTAAGCTTTAACCTAATTAAAATAAATATATGTATAAATACTTTTATATATATAACTGTATATCATACATTAAAAATAAAATATAAATAACTTTAACCAATAAAATCAGACAATCTAACTCCACAACATAAAAGGCACACTATTTGAAAAAAATACTTCAAAAACAACAGACACTACAAGACGAAGACTTTCTGCTAGATTCTCTCACCAGACCATTAAAGAAAAAATATAAACAGCTCACCAACTACCCTACCAAGTAAGTAAAACTTATATTTTAACTCAAACATACTAGTTATCCAACCTAAAAAGTAAAATAGCAAATCATTAATAAAAAAAAACTCAGAGCTATTTATTTACATGGACTTCCTAAAAGAAAAAAACTATGACTAAAAAATGATAAACTGACAGAAATAAATGACTACCACAAACCAACAAAATGATATAAGAAAGTAAGTAGGTATAAACTATTACAAAATTGTAAACTCACCCAAATAGCAAGTGACATATACTGCCTAAAATCTCTAAACACATCACAAGCCAACTACCACCTATACGCACTTTAAAATGTTTAATTGCATGAACGAAAAAATCCACCAGCGATATTCCTTCAAGACATACAAATATCTGAACATTCAACTATGACACATAAGGCCTCATTATGAATGTGGTGGTCTTCAGACCACCATACCCGTGATGGGGGTCAGGACCGCCACTGTTGCGACGGTCCGACTGCCACTTTAAACTACAGGCACTCAGACCTCCAGAGAACTGCCAGCACTGACAAGATCCATGATCCCGGCGGCCTGGCAGAGATCATAATCCGCCAGAGCAGTGCCGCCCTGCGGATTTCGACCTTGTTCTCCACTAGCCTTTTCATGGTGGTAACACTGCCATGAAAAGGCCGGTGGAGAACAGGTGCAGCGGGCCACAAGGGGACCCATGCACTTGGCATGGACAGTGCAGGGGTCCACCTGCCCAGCATCGTCAATAATATTCACTGTCTGCTTGCAGACAGTGAACATTGCAAGGGTACTGGTGTAGCCTGTGGACTACAGCATTGCCGCCGGCTCGATTACGAGCTGGAGACAATGCTGTAGCCTGTTTCCCGCTAGGGTGGCAGGTGGAAAAAGTAGTAGATTACTTAGGAATAATAGCCAAAAGCATATTATAAAATAAATATTAACCTATCAAAGTCCTAAACAATTATCATAAAATCAAACCCAACACAGCAAAATATTTTTTATAAATAATACATATATTATTTTATTACATTAGTCAAAAAATTTAATATAATTTGAGTATTAATAAAGAGTGATATAACAATATATTGTACTAATTATTTAAATAAAAATTGTAACTGTCACGAAACAAGAAACTACCTCACTCCATCATAAAAACAAATTAAAACACATAAACACACAATTCCAAATACCAATCACATTATATTTTGTCAAAAATAGAAATCATCGGAAGAATATTCCCCAAAAAGTCCCAAGAAAAATAAAAAAATAAAACAAATCCAATACGAATCCCATGAAGTATCCAAAGTATGTAGGAACCATAGAAACCCCCCAGATCGTTTTAAAAAAAGAAACACCCGAAGAAAACATGTAAAAAGGAAATAAAAGTAAAAAGCATTTGCTTATTATAAAGTTGATTTCCTTAAAAAAAAAAAAAAGAAAATTCCAATGCACATAAGACAGGGTCAAAAACAAAAATTTGTAAAGTAGAAAAACACACCCTCAAAACAATTTACGTTCCCCAAAATACATATACATCACACGTAACCATCAAAATATAAATAATACAATTTCACATAACATGACAATACATTACTAAAATAGCTTTCGAAAATCCCAAAATACTAACTAGTGAAAACACTATTATTCATACATCTAAATCTACCAAAACACCGCAAACAACACCATAGCTAAATTGTAGGCCTCCCCCTGAACCCCACCTATTCCTAAAACCCTTAGAAATCCTTACAAAAGGACTTATCTGTTCCGACGAAAAGCAACACCTTACTGCAACCTGATTCTGGGAAAATATACTAAAAATAACACAAATAGATTGCAAAATAGAAGCTATTTTGTAACTTATTTGTGTTATTTTAGAATACTTTCCCAGAACCAGTAAAAAAGTTGGTTGCTAAATGAAACTATGAAAAAGACTATCTCCCCACAGAAATAAATAGGAATGAATAGGAAATAATGTAAGCATTTTGAATACATAAATGTATGAACTAAAATGTGAAAAAACATTAAAATATACTGAAAATATATGTTGAAATAATGTTGAAAACATTTTTATAAATCATTGTAATAAATGTAAAAAAAGAAACTGTTAAAATGGAAAATAAAAGTGGACTGCTGAGGCCAGGAGGCTCTGACACTATTACTCCACTCACCAGACCAGTGTCCTCTGCAACAAAGACCCCTATTTGGCAACTCCCAAAACAAGTGTACTCTCTTGGGAGCATAACATCACTAGACTGGGTATAGTACAGGGACAGCCATGACTACAACTCCTATCAGGCAGTGTTCCTAGAAAACCAAACACCAACACAGTGTTCATATGTCAAAATACCCCTGTGTATCATCTCTTTGTTGAAGTGTGCTTGCCCTGGAGGATAACATACGCACAGTGAGTCAAGTACAGGGACTGACAGGACTGCTAAGGCCAGAAGGCTCTGACTCTGTTGCTCCACTCAGCAAGCCCATTGTCTTCTGCAACAAAGACTCCCATGTCACAACTCTCTGTTGAAGTGTACTCACCTGGGAGGACAATATTTGGACAGTGGGTGAAGTACAGGGACTGACAGGAGTGCTAAGGCCAGGCAGCTCTGTCACTGGTTCTCCAAACACAAGCCCAGTGTACACCTGCCCAAATACCCCTGTTCGTTAACTCACAATGGAAGGCTGCACTCCTGGGAGGAGCACATTTCTTAAGTGTTGGCAACTAGTTGGAGTGACCTGAATGTAAAGCACAATAGGACCTGTTTTGCTAACTCCAATCACCAGCCAAGTGTACACTGGCCCCAATATCTCTGTTAATGAACTCTCAAAGGACGTTTACTCGCATGGGTGGATGCCTATTGTCAAGTGTTGGGAACTAGGGAAATGACCTGAATGCAACTACCAGGATGCACTGCTCAAGTGACTTCAAATAGCAGAACAGTGGTCAGTGGTCCAAATATCTTAGCCTGATCACTCTCAAATCATGTTTACTCACGTAGGAGGGACCAAGATACAGATCATGCCCGACTCAAACATGTGGCTGGCCAAGTAGCTCTATCTTGAGCTGCTAAGCCACGTTGAAACTAATGAGGACAAGATGAACATCTCACAGAGTGTGCAACATAAATATTCAACTAGGCCTCGAGATGCATCACCAGAATGGTTTAGGATGCAGACACAATCACAATGCACTGACCACATGATAACTCTAGTCACATATATGACAAACTCCAGTTTTGGCCTGCATAACATTCAACTTGACCCCCAAATGGTCAAAGCCAGATCCTGCCCAGCCACTGTTTTGCCAGCACTGCTGGCAAGATGTAAATCTCTGCCAATCCTCCCAAGTGCCAATGTACTGCTAAATTCAGCAGCTGCTGGACTTTAATGGAATTGGCATGCTTCACAAATGTCAGCTCGATACAACAAATAGCATGGGTACCTTCCACAATAGGATCACCTGCAAATGAACTATGTACACTGGCTGTGCAAAATATCACTGTTAACTTTTGTAGGTAGATGTCACAATACCCAAACTATAATAGCATGTGGCGGTGCCCTGGGTCTCAGGGGGGCCACCAGAGCTCTATGCCCTTGACAGTCATGAAAATGGTGGACAATGCTGCCGGCTTGAGCGCTTTCCTAATCTAGCATTCTATCAAAGCCTCCATGGCACTGCCCTCAGCCCACTCCGGGAACCCAACGAGCCAAATGTTATTACAATGTGACCTGCCTTCTGCATCCTCGATTCTGGCCTTGAGAGTCCCGAACTTGGAGTTGACCCATGCCATCTTTTTTTGTAATAAAGCGACCTCCGTTTGAAGTTCAGTAATGAAGCCTTCTGCCACTTTGACTTCATCTAACACCATTCTGAGTTCTGCCTGGAGACGGTTAACCTCAAGTGCCATTGACTCTGTTTTCCCTTCAAGAGTTACCCTGGAACCCTTTATTGCCACTAGAAGTTCCACGTGGGAAGGCTCTTCCATGGATGTGACAGTACCACGGTCTTCTCCATGCCCCACCTTTCATGTCTGGCGCTGCGAGAGAAAGGTCACTGTGGGGTACTGCTCCATAGTGTTATCCTGTAAGGGCGCAGCCTGTTTATTTCTCCCCATTAGTGCACTGTCTGGGAGGGCCCTAGGCATCCTCCCCTGCAAGCAGACCAATCACTCCTGGGTACCCAGTATGTACCTCATGCCCTCCGGGAGCCACAGGGTCCTTACATGTGTCATCACTGTCCCTAGTTAAACGCTGGTGTTCTGGTAGCTATGTCTGTTTCTCTGTTTCTCTGACACAGCAGAAGGGATCACTCGGGGTCAGGCACCCCCAAGATCTCATTGGTACTCACCTTCCCTACAAGACAATGACAGAGGCAATAATTCCAGGGTCTCCACCATGGAGCCTGGCCCTCTGGATATCAGTCACCAGCTGCACACTATCATCTTCCAGGGCAGAGAAAAGGCCCAGCATTTAAGCACCAACACTGTCATGAGCCCACCCCGTGCAGTCCTGGGGTCCCCCATTCACATATGCCTATGAGGGGTTAATGACAGCTGTCCAGCAGTGCCCTCCATGTCCTACAGCCAAAACTCAGATTTCCTATATGAACACAGGGCAGCAGGGGGTCCAATGCCCAGCCCAGTTCCCAAGTGCTGCCTCGGTGCACTATGCCTGACACTGGGGAGTAGCGGTGCGAGGAGAGAATCAATCCTCACCACATGGATGGTTCCTAAGCGTTATCCCCCACAGATGCCCGAAAATCTCCAAGGACAGGACCTGGCCAGACCTGCTCACCCACTGCTCACAGTACCCAAGTTTCCAATGTGGCGAGCAGAGACTCAGGGAAGCTGGCCATAAAGGTCCGAGGCAGCCAGAAGGATAGGCCCACCTCCAGCAGTATTCATGTGACCCCCTCCAACCGCCTCTGCCTGCTCAGCTTCCCCTGCACTGGGAGTCCAATGTCCGCTTTCTCGAGTCACAGGGGTGACAAGTCGGCCTCCGTGCTCCACGCCTCTCCCGTGCAGTGTGCTAGATGAGGCAGACATGGAAGGATAATGAAGGATTAGGCCAGGGACGTGAGGCGCTGCCTAGAAGTGCATCCACAGGCCATCTTGCTTGGCCACCCCCCCCCAATTTAGGTAATATTAAATAAAAAACAATAAAGTAAAAAATAAATTTGAACATTTTCAAAATTGATTTGCATATCATTCCAATTATTACCATAAGTTTTGCTTTATAATGTACAATTTTTAAAAATCTCCCTGCCTTCATCGCCTGCAAACTCAATATCCTGCTGCTAAAAAATTTATAAAACCATTATTTATATACATTAATGCAACTAAAAATACACATTTCAACAATTTAATAATTAATAAATGATCTTACGAAAAACACAAATACATTTTTTACAAGCATACACAATAAAACTACACTACATTACATACAAATTAACAGGTACAAATGCAAAAGCATTTTCTACATCAACATGTTTACAACAATATTAAAAACAACACTAAAAACCATATTTTTACCTTCGATATTCGAGGTGATGATATTTCTGAAAACCTGATATTCTTGACACAACATTTGTGTATCACAATATTTTTTTCTGATATTTTCTCTAGATACCATTTACACAAAGTATGAAGCACTGTTGCAGAGTTTGCTCTATAAGCATGCAAAAACAAATTAAAGAAAAATATATGCACATAACTGTGTAGATGCGGGTGCTCCAAGGATGTGTCAGAGGAGTGATCAGGGGATTATAGTGCATGTGATGTAAACACCCACAGTCATAAGCGTTTTCAAACTTCTTTAATTTATAAAGTCCAAAAGTCAAATCACACCAGCACAAATGACACCTCCTAATATTTTTATGAACCCTCCTTCAATGTATACACCAGCACACATGTTTACCAGCATAATCATGTGTAGCAGGGTTAACAGTTCGCAATATTAAACTCAATGTGTTCAATTATTGCCACGCTGTATGGGGCTGTTTACTTTAAAAAAGCTTATTGATGGATTGGTCTATGTGTGTCTTCAAAGCTGAGACACAAATTACAGCAACCCCATATACAAACATTCACACAAGAAAATCAATACTGGGTAATCTACATGGGACAATGTTCAAAGGTTCAAAGTACTAATCATGAAGGCTTACTGTATATAACATTTAAGAATCATTACAGAAAGCAAAAATATAATGATTAGAAAGCAATGCAAAATATTCAGGGGTGGGCAGCATTTGCAGTGGAAGCTGAACCCTAACCTAGTCATAGCCAAAACCGCTTACAGTGCAGCTTGAAGAAAATAATCAATCAGGAAGCATTTTTCATGAGGACTGCTCAGTATATACTTGAGTAAGATCCAGAAAATATTCAAAGTGCGTATTGAGAAACAGACTAACTTAGAGTCTGCCTCTTTGCTAGCTAAGAAGATTGCTCATCACCCAAATGGAGAGTTTTTATACACTTTCAGACAGAGAAATTGTACAGTCACCCTGGCATGACGCAAAAGTTGCATTCTGCTGTACAATAATAAACCAGAAAAGATATCACATGGTAAAATGATTTGTGTTCTATACACATTGCATAATACTGTATGATGCCTTGCAATAGAAAAGCAAAGTACACTCATAAATATAAACAACACCTCCATTCTGCCAAAAGAAATGGCCATCAACTGAATACAGTTGATGAAATTGCTTTCCTCCAGAAACATCACAAGCACACATGAGAAACATTTAAATAATACAATTCAAGCAATATAACAATCTAATTTAATTTAGGTCATGTAATGAAATGCAGAAGATCGCATTTGAGGATCTCAATGCACAGGCAGGAAAAGAAAAAAATCATGCTCTCAATTGTCACTGTACATTATACGTATTTTCATAAGTGTAGTTGAAAACATGATTTAGGCCCACTCATCAACTATAAAATAAATTAAACTCAGTACAAACATGTGTGTCTCTCTTGTATCAATTAAATCACATAATTATTAATTGTGGAATCTGCTTTCACAACCCCAAATGATAATTGCAATCAGAAAAAACACACTTCAAAACCATTTCATAATTCACTCATTGCTTCTTCCGTCTGGAATTCTCCAGTTCCCACAACTCATCAAAAAACTTGGCTTTGATATCTTCCATCTCGTACTCATTCCTTTTCCGTTTCTTTTGAGTTGTCATTTCTTCCTACTTACAATGAAAAATGTAGCTTGCCTCTACAAAATATTATTCCAAATACCCTAAAAATAAGCATTAAACCTGTTACACACATGTGATTATAATTAGTGCCGTTAAGTCTTTTCTCAACATTCTACCATGCACATCACAAAATCATTCACCAACTTTTGTGATTCCATCCCCATTCACGACCAAACTAAGAACCAACCATTTGTCATGCACCAGTCTCTTTAAGAGCCTTTGCCTCACGTAAACCTTTAGTGATATTACTAATATATTGGTTAATGAGCCTGATATTATCAGGAACACATGCACAACAGTGCCTCAGCACACATCGACTTCTTTTGCAAGTAGAATATCCAAAGCTAATCTATTTTGAAAAGCCATAGCATGCAAAGCAATCACTTTAATGCACTAGAAGTACCAGTTGAAGCAGACAATTTTGTAATCTTTCACATTATTCAAACAAATACCAGGAGGAATTAATATGCACAAAATAATCACGTGCACTTGTCCAAATCCATGTTTCGCGCTTTAGTCAAGTTTCACAATTTCATTCATATTATACACTCTATGAAATACTAAAGCAAAATAGTATCTATCCACCCAATTCTCTGATATGGAAGAGTAAGCCATTTTACCTCAAACATATTAAATACATCTGTAAGAAATCGGGTTACTGGTTGAGGGGAGTGAAACCATACTCCAGCAGCAATTACAATCCTTGTCAGGGTGAGGCACAAGCAAACCCCAAATTAATCTGTGCCCATCTGTCTGGTAGCTTGGCACAGAACAGTCAGGTTCAACTCAGAGGTAATGTTTAAAGTATTTATGCAGCAATTCAAACAGTAATTATGAGGAAATACAACACAATAAAATGTCCTTGCCAATCTAGACAAGTAGCACAATTTTAATACATATAACGAAACCAAAATGGCAAAAATCCAATCAGGAAAACCGGAGATATGCTATGTAGGTTTAAAAATTTCAGTAAATATAGGGCTAAAAAACACAAACTTCCAACTGTGGAAATTTGGTCGTGCCGGACCAGGACAAAGTCATAAGTTCAGGTTGACTGCGGTGAGCACAGGTTGGCTACATGTATTCAGTTAGACCTGTTGAACAAGAGTACCTTAAATTTTGGTTGCGGAGTGTTGCGAAGTTCCGAGCCGAGGATGCGGCGGGCAGGCGAGGCAATGTGTCAGTTCCAAGGAGCTGCAATGCAAGGTCTTTTGTCATCATCAAGAATCCCATTGATGAGGTCTTGTAATGTGAAGTCCAATGCCGAGGCTGTGTTCCACAGTCAAGCCAATGTGTCAGTTTCAAAGAGCTGTAAGGCAGCGATGTGAGAAACTGTGTTGTAATCGAGGCTGCCTTCGGGGAGTTTTTCACTGCATTGGTTCTGAAGTGGGCTGTGAGGTTGATGCGGAGTCCTTGCACTTGGGGGAACAATCGCAGCAGAGGAAATGCACTTGTTCTGCTTGTGATCACGCTGCACAGCAGAGGAGATGCGTTGGTTATAATGGATCAACAGATGGGCTGGCATAGTATCTTCAGGCCCACTACCAAGGGTCCAGGACTGGCGTTGTACCACTTGGCAGCGTAAGACTCACAGATGGCCAAGGTGCTGGGTTCAAGAATGTTGGAGACTCCTGTCCTTGAAGCTCTAGTCAGGAGGGCAACCAACTTGCACTAGGAGTCACGTTTGGGTCCTGGCCTCAACAGATGCAGGTCTTGTTCTTTTCACCCATACAAGTGGGCAGCAGGCAGCACAGCAGGGCAGCAGTCCTTCAGAGCAGCAGTCCAGCAGAGTGGCAGACCTTCAGCAGCACAGCAGTCCTTCTTCCTGACAGAGTAGTCACAGGTCCAGAAGTGTACTCAGTTGGTGGTGTTAGTGGTCCAGTACTTATACCCAGTTGGGCCTTTGAAGTGGGGAGACTTCAGTGACAGGCCTTTGAAGTGCACAGAGGTCCTGCCTTTAGCAGCCCTTTGTGTGGGATCAGGAGATAGCCTATTCAAGTGTAAGTAAAGTTGTGGCCAGCTCCTCACTCCTATCTGCCAGGGCAGTCCATCAAGGCCCATCAAGTCACACCTGAGCTCCCATTGTGTGTGGCTGTCTAGGGGGAATACACAAAGCCCAGCTGTGGCCCTCGCAGACAAGTGATCAGAGACAGGCAGCAGGCACCAAGTGGCTAAAGTAAGAAAATTACAAGCTTCTAAATGTGGTATTTTAAGAATTACAATTTAAAATCTAACTTCACCACATGTTGTGATTTTTAATTGTGATTCCAGAGCCACCAAACTCGAAAGCTAATCTCCTTCAGGTTGAAAATACACTTACAATATGTAATAAGGTAATACCAATGCTGCCCTATGGTAGAGATGGGCCTTGCTGTAGTAAAAAAAGACTTTGGGAGATTTTCACCACCAAGACATGTAAAATTTAAGGGTATACATCATGCCTTTTAAATACACTGCACCATGCCCTATGATTTGTCCAGGGCCTGACATATGTATTAAAAGAGAAGGTTTTGGGCTGGAATTTTTTTTATTTTGCTAGGTGGACAGGCAGTGTAAAACTGCACACAAAGGCTCTGAACTGGCAGGCCTGAGACATGGTTAAAGTTTAAGTGGATAGCACAATCAGTGCTGTAGGTCAAAAGTAGTGTTTAATTTACAGGCCCTGGGCACATGAAGTGCACTTTACTAGGGACTTATAAGTAAATTAAATATGCCAATTGGGGATAAGCTAATATAGCCATGTTTGGGGAGGGAACACAAGCACTTTAGCAGTGGTTAGCAGTGAGAAAGTGCACAGAGTTCTAAAGCTAGCAAAATGTGTTCAGAAAGGTGGAGGAGGTAGGCAAAAAGTTGGGATGAAGACCACTCTAAGTCTGTCAAGTCTAACAATTACCTAGTGTTACCAATACTTAAACAATAGTTATAGTGGGCTGTGGCTGTTCCCCAAGGAGTATTACTTTCTCAGTGCATGCTTTTGGCTGTTTAAATGTATCTTCCCCCGGCATTGCAGTGCATGAGGGACGGGGCTTCATTTAAGAAGTACACCAAACAAAGAATTGGGAAAGGTCAGGGCTCCAAGTCATTTTGCTGCACTGCCCTACGCCAATTCGAAAGGGCACGATTGCACTGTATTTGCAAGATACAGTGCATTTCTTTCCTTTTAGTCAGTGCTGGTGCACAAATTGCAGCTGAGTGTCAATGCAGGCACCCTTGCACGATGACGCAAGGGTTTCTATGTTGTTAGTATGATTGTTTTTGTGCAGGAAGTGACACCTTCCTGCACAAAAACAATGACAAGAGATGTCTCCTTGTTTTATGTGTGCTGCAGAATGCAGCACATGTGGAAAGGGGAGAAAACAAGGAGAAATGTAAACATTCCCCTGTGTTACACCTGCTCAGGGGAGGCATACGTTTTTGAAGCTGCCCCAGATTTACGCTATGTTGTATATCTGGGGCAGTGTCAAAGACCATGGGTGTTGAGTGGGAACACACACAGCAATGCCCATGGCACAACCCCCTGATGCAGTGTGAGGCAATGCAACGACTTGCGCAGCGTTGCCTTACACCATATCAACAAGGCCATGTAAAGCCACACAGGATGGCTTTGCCTGGCCTTGTAGATATGGGTCTGCACTGTGTGCCACTGGAGCGTCACTTTTTTAGCGCATGAGGACTTGTAAATAATCCCATCAGCTTTCTTTGCCATATGTGCTCTGTAAACATAAAAAAAATCTGTTTAGTTATTTTGTTAACTAAATTAGCCTTTTCATTGCTGTGGTTAACTATAAGTCCGGATTTGTTTGAGTGCACACATTACAGATTAAAACAATACTAAATGGCTTGGCCAATGCTTGTCAACTGACTAGTAGTATTGGAAAAACCATCATAGAGACTGCTGTCAGGCTTTTGGGGCCTGGAATAGGTAGAATATTTTTATGATCGAGGTGAACAGGCAAACAAAACTTTGTGGGCCAGATACAGGGCCTAATTATGAGTTTAGACTTTGTGGGCCAGATACAGGGCCTAATTATGAGTTTGGCGCTCCTGCCCGGGACCGCCAACCTTGCATGGAGGATGCCACCGCCATGGCAGTGACATACCCCCCTGAGCGTATTACAATGTTTCTGCTGGGAAGAGTGGGGTGCCATGGGCAGTGCAGGGCTCCCCCACCCCAGTGGCTCCAAGCACAGCCTCACCTCCAGCCTTTCCACGGTGGTGCAATTACCATGGAATGGCTGGTGGTACGTGTGGTTCTAATCGGCCAGGCGGCGCTGAGATCAGCGCCACTCTGGCTGAGTACTGCTGTCACTACGTCGGGAACTATATTCCTGGCAGGGACAGCAATCTTCAAGCTGGTCCACCCACCTGGGTTGTAATGTGTGGGTCGGACTGCCTGGAGCGCAGCGGTCCAACCGTCACTGCGAGTGTGGCATGCCTCAGACTACCACACTCAAAATGAGGCACACAGTATATTAATTTGTGACGAATGATCCACAGCTCGAGGTTCAGGGTTCTGCCTTTTCATTTATTCTTGTAAAGCTTTATGTAATCTCAAAATGCTTCTTGGCACTTCTGAAAACAGCAAAAAAGATCAGTAAAAACTATAAAACCAAGCAGATAATTTCAACAGGTGTTTGTCTGAAAACAAGATGACGTTGAAGCGATGATTTACATGCTGCTTTTTGACAAAAGAAGTGATTTCTTGCAAAAAAGTCTAAGTGAAATAGAGAAAGCACATTTCTTTTGTATGTAGGACCCATAGCAAACATTGTGCATCATGCAGAGAGCCTTAAAACTTATCTTTGGTCTTACAACTAACCAGTATACTGTTTTGCATGATTCAGAATTATGATATTAGTACCTCAGCCATGCCACTTTTTAAGATCCATTGTTTTGAATCCTTGACATTTGCTGAAAATAACCCCAGGAAAACCCACCTAGAGGTTACTGAGAGGACTCTGATGGAGCTCTAAGGTCAGGTGTGATAAAATATTCCTAAACCTCACCCTTTGTACATCAGGAGTATTGTTAGTATTTTGGTCCATATTTATGACCCAGTTTACATCACATTTGCACCACACAACTTGGTACATGCATGACACAAACCTTACTGAGATTTATGAAGCCACGCAAGGCTACTTTGTGTGGCCCTTAGTGGCTCGATAATCTGGAGTAAAGCAACAATGAGCAAATAGTCACATTTCCTTTCTCTGAACTGGGGAGGTGTTCCATGGGCATTGCACAGGTGTTTCTACACAACTCCCATGGTTTTTAACACATTCTCAGATTTACCCGAACTGTAAACCTGGGAATGTGCCAAAAAGATAAGCCTCCCAGGGAGTGTCATATTGAGGATAAATATTTTTATTTATTTTTCCTCTTCTGTGTGTACTGTATTCTGCAGCACAGATAGGCAGAGGACAAAGCCTCAAGGGATTGCTTTTGTGCAGGAAGGTGACCCGTCCTGCACAAAAACAATCCTAAATGCAAATGAGGCGCCTTCGCACCGTGGCGCAAGGGTGCCTGCTTTGGTGCCTGGAAGCCAAAATGGCACTGGCGCATGAGAAAGGGCAAGAATGCACTGAATTCTTTTTAAAAGGAGCATTCCTACATTTTCCATGTCATGCACTGCAACACAGCAAGGTGACTCCCTGCAATGCACTGCGTGACAAATTCATATATATGCCTCTTAGGGCCTCATTTACAAGAAACTGATGCATCGTCATTGATGTGGATTTCTTGCACCTACCGCACTTCCCCTAACAATGCCATAGATGCACAGTATTTACAATACAGAGCTCCATGGAGCACATTTTCACAGATGTATCAGAAATTCTGACGCATCTGTTGGCAATGAAGTGACGCATTGCTGGAGTTCCATAGTTAAACTGATGCAACTCCAGCAATGCGAGGTGAGTCCCATTGGAAAAAGTCCTGCATCCATTTTAAGCCTGGTCTGAGCAGGTGGCAAATTTTTGTTGTAGAGTGACGCAGTGAAAAGTTGTAAATTTCACCATACAGTTGTATGTGGATTTTTCCATGGGAACGCCTATCCTGAGTACATTGTACCTGGCACAGGTACAATGTGACAGGGCTTTACAAACTGACTCATTGGGCCCAATTCATCAGTTTGTTAATATGAAGCAGCATACTGCACTGCTAGCGCCATCACTGTGTTAAAAGAAATGATCAGCGGTGGCGCATGGGCTTGTAAATGAGGCCCTTAGGGGCCTATTTATAGGCCCCTCGTGCCATATTGTGTCACTTTAATGTCATTTATTTTGATGTTAATATGGCCCAACGAGGCCAAAATCCCCACGTCATATTTACAGAGTGTGCATTGCGTCACTCTGTAACCTTTTGCGTTACATTATGCCTGCGCCAGGCATAGTGTATGCAAAGGGGGTGTTCCCCTGTTAGAGGAGCTGGTAAAATGGTGCAAGGAAATCTATGGGAGTTTCTTGCGCCATTTATTATGCCACTTTTAATGCCTCCTCAAGAGTAGGCATTAAAAGGGGGCTTCCATTATTTAAAATGGGCACCTATGTACTAGGAGTACCGCCAATATTTTGTCATAAAATAAACACTATTGCCCTCTAACCTGTGCCATGCGGCTCCGTATTTTAAATACGGCGCTCACATGGTGGCAGTAGGTGGGTGCTAAGAGCTGCAGGGAAAGTGGCTCTGCACTCAGTGCAGCGCAACTTTCCATAAATCTGCCCCTTAGTTTTCAAAAAGTTTGGCTTATGGGAAGATGGATTGCTTCCAAACAGTCAGTCTGGTTAACTTTTGAAGATGGAACTAAATGGTCTGGTCACACTAGCAGTGAGTATCGTCAGCATATGAAACTGACGAGGATCAAAAGGATGATATAAACTCTTAGGAGAGAGCGGGGGACTATAAGGGATTCCACACTTGAGAGAATGCACTATTGACCATACATGTGGTAATGTGTTTTTCAATAAAAGAGACAAACACACTGCCATAAGTCCAAAAACGTTGATTTTGTTTGAGTGTGATAATCAGGTCTGAGTGTTATACAGTGTCAAGTGTGACAATGAGATCCAAAAATATAGATGCCACTGCTTCACCTTCATCCAAAATGTTTCTAATTTCAACCAGGGCTACTACTAAAACAGTTTCTGTACCCTTGGATGAGGGAAACACAATTCACAAGGTTTCAATATGTTGGACGTTTTCAATAAGAATGAAAGTCGATGAGCTGATAGTTCTCAGTAACATAAATATTGTGAGAAAAGGCCTCTTTTGTCATGGTTAGCCTCCACTTTTTGCCTAGTATTTGATGTAGTCTCAAGTTGTTAGTGCCCAGGGCCCCTGTTAACCAGTTTCCCTCTCCTAGATCTCTTTCCCTAAAACTGTTGTGATGCATTGGCACAATTGGCAATACATTTAGCTGCCACTATAAGCCCCTAGTAAATGGTACTTAGGCACCCAGGGCATTGGGTACTAAAGCAAGGCCCCTGAGGCCAGCAGCACAGATTGTGCCAACCTCAAGGGCTATGCATCCTGATACACATAGCACTGCCATTGCAGGTTAAGTGTTCTGATGCAATCCTAAAATGCAAACTCGACATAGCACACAGCCTTTGTGCCCTGTCCACTACACACTGCATGCAATATAGATAAGTCACCCCTGTGGCAGGCCTTCCAGCACTAGCGCAGGGTGCACTATAGTGTACGTGTGGGCAAAAGATGCAAGAACAATATGCCCCTACTGTGTCCCTGCCAAACCTGGGACACAGTAAGTGAACAGAGCAGACATTTTAATACATGTGCTGGACACTGGTCAGTACGAGTTTCACAACTCCATGATGGCTACTCTGAACCCTGGGTTGTTTTGTATCAAACAACTCAGAATGATAAATCCAAGCTGGTACCATTATTGGAGTTATCCTAAAATGAACCCAGGGATTACCCTAGAGGTGCCCCCTGCAAAAGCTAACTATCCTGGCATGGTTGCGGGCCTGCCTCAACCAGCCTGCCACCACCAGACAAGATTCTGGAACTTTGGGATGAGAGATACTGCTCTCTGGGTCCCAGAACAAAGCTCTTCCTGGCCAGAGGTGCTATCAAACCTTCCATTAGGAGTGTGCACTGCCCTGCTAGTGAGCTTCAAAGGGCTTGTCACCCTTGAAACTTGACACCCAAGCCTGCAGCTAGCAGCAGATGGCTGCCTCATTACAAACTCCCACTTTTGGTGGGATCAATGGTGGGAAAACACACAAAGGACAGACAGAGTCATCAGCTCCAGTTTGTTCCACCCATAAGGTGTGGCACGAGAGGTGACCCCTCCATTTCATTTTCCTCCATCGTGCATGGAGGAAAGATATCCAATTAGGTCTAGGGAAGTGACCTCTGCCCAAAGAAAGTGGTCGCTTAGTGGGTGTAGCCATCCTAAGGTAGATGACCCATTGGTCACTACTAGGTACTCCCCTAAAGGACCACTCAATACAGTATTTAGTGGGCATCCCTAGACTAGAAAATCATATTCCAAGGACAAATGAAGACCAGCAACAAAGAAGACCAAAGGCTGGAGAACTGAAGTCCTGCTTCACCACGAAAAAGGTGCCAAACCCTGCCTGCTGCATCCAGGACTCAACAATTGCCACTGAGAGGATGCTTGGACACTGGACAGATGCTACAAACCCCCAGAGGGCCTCCACACTTTAAAAATTGCTGAAGATCTCCCTACAGAGAGAAGGCATCACTCTCCTGCATCAAAGACCAAAGACCCAGTGAAGTCCACTTTACTGACTGGCTCCAGACCAAAGAACCAGATGCTGCAGCTGTAACCACCCAAACTTCTCCAGCTGTTACAGAGTGCCCACCAATGACCTCCACATACCTGCAAAAGGAGACATTGGTAAATACATTGTCTGATTTTAGAAGCATTTTAAAAGTATTTCTCCATTGATTCCTTTGGTGTGTAATTATGCACAAAAATACTATTTGTGCTAAACTTAAAAAATTCATACCTTAAAAAAGTACTTACCCAATTGTGAGGGTATTGGAGTTAAAAAAATTTGTAAAAACCTGAAGTATTTTTGTAAATTGGTCTCAAGTTATTTTTTTGAGTGTCTCTTGCTTTCTTGATACCGTGAGTACAAAAAATGCTTTGCACTTATGCTTTGCACTTCTCCAAGATGAACCTAACTGCTCAACCAAGCTACTATAAAAATTAGGGAATTAGGTGGTCTACTTTTTACATCTGTGAACCAAAGTGTGGTTTCCCAGACTATACACAGTGTGCCTATCTTTCCACACTAAATAGAGAGCCAACCTCCTACATTTATATCTGTTTTGTCTTTCTTTAATTACAGGATAATAACCTTTGCTTTCCATCCAGTAGGGATTGAACCTGAGGACAGCTAGTGAATGACAATCACAATGAGTCAGTGAGTGAACTTGGCTGGACCAATATCTTCTGGAGACCTGGACATGAGTTTTAGTGAGGTCATTTATATCTCATCTGTAGCAACAGCAAGAAAAAATATAAGTGAATGATGCATTCAGATTTGATTCCCAAACAGTGGTTGCAAAATGCGACCAACTTCTGGTGAATCAGATCTGATTTTGCAAACAGAACTATGGACTTATAATTCGGTTCACAAAATAGGGAATCACGGGCTATTGCCTGTTCATTAAGCAGGTTGCAATGTGCAACCCCAGCAATTGTCTACTATCATAGGGATGGTGCCTTTCCAATCGTTACCCCTAATTGGCAAATTTAACTCTAGCATATGGTACAAAAGTGTAACTTTGGCCTGTAAGTTAAATGTCACATGTGGACTGCAGCACCCATTCAGAATATCACTACAGTAACAGCATGAACATGGCTGCAAGCCTACCATAGGTAGTCTGACTATAGTTTTAAACTTTAAATCCAACCTGTAAAATAACCCCTTTGGGTAAGCCTAAATCTTCTTTTCAATTAATAATGTCATCCCTGAGCAGACATTACTGCCTATGTAGCAGGGTGTATGGCACGTGAAAGGAGAACATGTAAAAGTTTTATGTTGCATATGTCCTTAGCGTGAAAATAGTCCAAAAGTTATTTTAACAGTAGCAGGGTTGGCTGTCCCATAGAAAAGCTTTGGAATGCAATATTAAAATTAATAATGTTATCTCTGACTAGGAAACATTTACAAATTCAATTTTTTTTGACTTTCTGAAATATTAATCACATGCTCAATTCATCGGTTTGTAGTACATATTTTGAAGACAGTACATTTTCAAAGTTACCTTTTCTTTTTTAAAGACTCTGGGCGCTCATTTCCTTGAGCTTCAACTGCCACCTGTCAGCTGCATTGGACCCATGAGGAGGTGAGAACTTGATTCCAGAGCCGAAACAAAACGTCTTGACTGTGGGGAGGTATTGTGCCCTTCTGACAGGATGGCCTCTGGGCTGTGCCCAGGAACTTGATTAGCTTCAAAGAGGCCTACTCTAACACTAACACCTGAGTAGGGTCCTTCTTTATCCCCCCCAGCCAAACAGGCTATAATCCCACTGAGAGAGGGACTGCCCCAAAAACTGGTTTAGAGTAACCAAAGGAGTTGCTCATTTCCCTATCCACGCAGGCTCTGCACAAGGGGAACGTGGTTTCACAGTCTTGGATTTAGGCAGAGAGGGGCACTGTGGAATTGCTTTCTAAAGGGAAAACAAGAAGTTCTGCAAAATTGGTAGTATTGCTCTGGGAACTTTTACCTTATTGGTTAGGGAGAGGCCAGAAGTCACCACCGAGCACAGGCCGGTGCCAGACACAAATGTTGAATCCTGAGTAGCCTCCTCAGAACACTTTCTGGACCTGTGGAAGAACAGAGAGGACTGCACCTGACCTGAGAAGTGCCCTGAAGACTGAAAATGCTCTCCCTCTTGTACACAGGGTCATAAGGCTGACAACATGTTAAAGCCACAGGGACACACCAGCCTTTTCTCCAACTACCCCGCTGACTAGTGCCATCTAGACCTGCCATGGAGCCTGCTGCTGGTCTCTGCTGGAGCAAGTCTTGACCCCTCAGTGCTGTTCATAAGGGTCCTGGACCCCTGGACTGGTGTCAAAGTGTATTTATCCTAACTTTTTTGCATCCACCATAGTACAATTCCATTATGGCCTATGGAACCTATAATACGGTGGATGACATATATATGTCACGTTTGTGATGGAGTATCTGCTCTGCCAAACTCTAAATCTGGCTCTAAGACTAAATGTGGAAATCTCCACTCTGCAAAAGTGCCAAAAATATCCAGCCTGCAAGGGACTTTCTCAGGATGTGAAAATCACATTTCTCCGAATCTAAGCTTTTAAAAAAAATGAATTGCTTCATTAAGACCTCATCCTGCAGCTATCTGATGGTGTGGTGCCTTCTTTGGTCATGGCCTGCTGCCCTGCCCCCTCGGGACTTTTGAGTTCCATTTCAGGGACCAAGTCCAGAGGTAAAACGTCCAATTGGGTTCAACGTGGTTGCTGTAGCTGGGTGAGGGGGCATCACCCATGGGATCCAAGACAACCTGCCCTAGAGTCTGGAGCACCAACACTTGCCTGCTTGCCAAGACTACTGTGCTTTGTGAGGCAGAGGAAAGCAGTTAGGAATCAGTATTGTCTGACTGAAGAATGGAGGAACAATGGTTTGTGACTTAGCTTTCAAAACGCCTTTTAAAAACGCTTCATTTGCAATTTAGAAATATGGATAATTGTCATTCGAGTAGGACCTGTACTATACTTATTTTGTTTGTCTCATAACAAGGTAGGTCTTCTTTAAAGTATCAGTCAATCACTTGGTGGTGGTCTAAATATTTTACCTCTGAGAATGTTGTTGGATACACCTCTGTACAAGATGTTTTGCGTACCTAGACTGAAGTCCCACAGCGTTTCCAAAGCACCCCATTCAAATTAGAAAATACTTTGTTAGTGGCAAAGAGAGGCTACAGTGCATCCATCACTGAGGAAAGTTGATTTCAGCACTGGAAGTTTTTTTCAGTGTGATTGGCAAGGAAATTAGTCGGACATTGATAAGTCCAAGTTAGTGATGACAACTTCAAAAGATCCTGTTCAGGAAATCTTGCTTAGATGGTTGTGTAGTAGTCTAATTGTGAAATAACCACTGGAAGTAGTATAGCTATTTTATGATGAAGGGGGATTCTCCTAATCTGGTGTAGGTGATAGAACACATTCATTTTGACTGCACTGAAGTAGGCTATGAAAGCAAAGCCACTGACAACCTCTTGGTTGAGCGTCTTCAGTCTGGTTTGCATGTATGCCATATCAGCATGGACAGATGACATGCATGGGTCAAGAATTCTCTGAACTTATGAGCAGAATTACAGTTTCCTAGTCATCAAACGGAAACAAATGAACATTATTCAATGTTGGACATCTCTCAAGCAGTCGGCCAATGGCCACTCAGTGATGGGCTTGCCAGTTTGTTTCTATATATAAAGGCAGATGTAGCGGTCATCTGTATATGTCTGTGACTGAAAGCTCATAAGTTCAAGATACAGGCTACCAGGACCATGTGAACATTAAAGAGGATCAAGGAAAGAGCCAGTCCCTGCAGCTCTCTGTAACCAATAGTATTAATATCGAACAGGTAGAAGTTCAGTTGAATCTCGTAGGTATAATTATTTATAAATATAGCAAACACAGGATAATGCATTTCTTTTGGCTTGACCATGCATGGCTAGGAAGCTGAACAATATTCTTATAGTCAGTTGAATCATCATCCCCAGAGAGGTCCAGAAACACATCCCTGGTCATGAGTGACAAACATTTCCTTTCAGGTGTCTAGAAGGATACATTCTGTTCCCTTGTGTGAGTGAAAACCTGACTGATGGTATTCAGGCAAGCGGATTGCTGTTTTAGCATTACAGTGTCCGCGTTTTTGCAACTCAGGAGAAGCCTGAAATCGGGCAGTAATTGGAGAACGTTTCAAAAATAGCATTCTGTGTTTTAGTACTGGACACTCCACATGTTGAAAGTGAGTCGTTGATGAGACTAATTGTAAAGTGACTAAAACTAACGGCCTTAGAGTTTGCCAGACGAGGCAGTCCATCACAAACATGGTGGAGGTCCTGTCTGCTATTTTACAAATGCATTGTAATCAATGCCATTTGTAATACAGCAAACGGGACATCTAAAACATTTGAAACAGAACCCCTGCCACACAACTTTAGATAAGGCCCCAGGCCTGGAGAATTTTTTCAATCTGCAGATGCCAGTTGGTGTCGAGGATTGTTTGGAGGTTGAGACAGTTTTCATGATCTACAGTTCCTGTTGTGGGGTGATTCACAGAGAGAATGCTGGGCAATTAATTGCACTGGAATTTTTGGGATGTTTGTGGGGAAGGTAGGTTGTGAATAGCGTTATATTTTCTTTTATAGCTGCAATTGTCTTGTGCAGGAACATTATTATGGTGTTGTACATTTTGGTGAGAAGACATGAGAATCCAAGGAACAATACGGAGTTAAATGTTTTTTAAAGATTCTGAATAACGAATTTTTCAATTTCAGTATTAGGTGATGGGATGGTGTCTAATTTGTCGTAGTGCAAGGAGCCATTTTGCATCAAGATTGTGTCAGGCATAACGGTAAGATCAGCTGGTGAAAGTGATTTCAACCACTTTCCATCCTGTCCTGTCATTTGCCTCTTTACATCTTTACCTATGTAGCAAAGATGAATAGCGTATCAGCGTATTTGGTTTATATTCATGGTGTCGGCATTATAGGACTTGAAGTAGGCAACTGGTGAAGAGCAGTCATGATTTTATTTGTTACATGGGCTTAGATTTATATTGATATGACAGAGGGTGGTCATTTATGGCTGCAGAGGTGTCTGTAAGCATCATAGATGGATGTTACCATATAGTAATTGTCCTGAAGAGTAATGTTAACATTAGTGTTATCATGTCACTAACGTGTTCAGTGAGATGAAGACATGATTGTTCGAATTTAGAAGAGGGTAGTAACACAAATTCTGCCAAAACTGGCATAGTCCCCATATTCACCTCAACCAATCTAACCATCTTCTTCGGTGCACCATCTCTTTCACTGACTGGGCAAATGGCAGATGAGCCATTCAGTCTAGGGGATTGGTTCACTACAATGACAGATATTGGTAGAGAGCACTATCACCCGTAAGGGTATTCAGACACTGACAAGGCATCAGGCAGTGCAGAAGTGTCTGGGTGGTCGATGGAAGGAGATGCAACCATTCAGGTAGGCAGGGCCTGTGTTATGTAGTGCTTTGATTATGTGGGTTAGGAGGTTGAAATGTGCTTGTTTGTGTATTGGGAGCCAGTGGAGTTCCCTGAGATGTGGTGTGATGTGTGTGTGTGTTACGAGGAAGGTTGATGATTGGAGTGGCTGCCGTGTTCTGGATGGTTTGTAATTCTCTGGTGAGCTGCCTGGGGATTCCAGCATAGAGGGCGTTCACATAGCCCAGCTTGCTGGTGATTAGGGCATGGGTGACAGGTTTTTCTGTCTTACTCATGGACCATTTGAAGAGCTTCTTTAACATCCTTAGAGTGAGGATGCAGGATATCTCTACTGATTTGACTTGTGCAATCATTTCCAGTTTCTTATCGATGATGATCCCAAGGTTCCCGGCGTGAGGGTTGAGGGGGATGTAGGTCTGAGGTTGGGTGGTCACATGTGGAGTGTTACAATAAGGTGTTTATTTCTGAATATCACTACTTCAGTCTTGTTGGTGTTGAGTGTGGGACAGTTGGATTTCATACAAGTGGTGACCAGTCATGCAGGTGGTAAACGTGTTCCTTGTGAGCGCCGTGTTTTCTGAAAGCGACAGCATAAGCTGTGTGACTTTGGCATAAGAGCTTTGCTAATGGGGATGAATCCTTTGGTGAAGGCATGAAGAGGCAAGGGTCTGGTGGGGTCCAGGAGTAGATGGACTGCATGCTGGCTGTGGTCTTATCTGTGGTGATGGTGGATCATGTGGTCAGGGTTCGTTCTTCAGCCAGGATAAGAAGACTTGCAACAAGGTTGATGGGGTTCAGTTGAGGGTCAAAGTTGCTAATATATCTGTAATCTGTTTGCAGAAAACTTCTGAGAGCATGTCGCAGATGTCTTGCAAGGGGGTGATGTTGCTGGAGGTGGCTGTCAGCAAGGTGAAATATTTGATGATGGCGAAGGCACCTATTGCGGGATCACTGAGTGAGACAATCAATTCTCATTCAAAACAAAAGGATTTGAGAAATTTCAATTAGCATATGCACATTTTTATTTCAGTGCCCCTTCTGTGTTTTTACACATGCTGTTGCCATTGTTTTATTCACAATAAGTTATGGTGAATATCTAGAAAATGAAAAAAGTCACAAGAGTTAGTAGAGCAGTTTATTGCTGGGGTATGTGTTCCGAGACATGGGTGATGCATTAACATTTATATAAAAAGGTTTATGTAATAAACACTTAAAAGTAAACTGAAAAGCTGATGTCAATTGAAATACTATTGTTTATTCTTTTTATATAATGAACCCATTTTTCATTTTAAAAGTGGCAGGACATTTCAACCAAAGATGCCTTACATGAGGTAAAATGTTGGCTTATAGCTAGCTAGATGGAGTACATAAATCGACGATGTGATTTGAATTTTAAAGAAATACGATATTTTGATTTAAGGCATCCCAAGAAAGGTACATAGAATTTTATTTCGTTAAATTTGATTTCAATAATGCAGACATTCGCAATATTTCTTCAAATATGCATGACCTTCCAGCCTGCCAAACATTTGTAGTCTAAAGCATGAAATTCACTTCAGTGCGCGGGTTTGTGAAAGATAATATTACAAGGACCTGATTTTGACGTTTGTGATGTAATTTGACTCAAATGTAATATTAACAGCTCCTGTCACAAATGTCACACCTTACACCATCACATAGAAGCCACAACCCAGTGATCTATTAATCATGCGGTCCCAAAATTAAAAAAAAACAGTTATTTACGACTAATGCTGTCCTTCTGTACATTTTTACACCTACTTTTTTCACATTTTTAAGAAATCAGCTCCAGAACGTTTGAGTTTTAGATTATATTGCCTGTTAACATCATATGAGGCATGCTGCACTGTCAGCTTGTTTTTCCTAACTTGACAGTTGTCTGCCTTTCTCCCAAACTAGTCTCGAAAATTCTCAGAACAGAAACTTGCCACGTTCTCTCAGTTTGTGAAAGTCCGCTCCAGTCTTACTGGCGATAATACGAAAATATTTATCAATAATGCAACAGGTTCAGTAGTACCGACCCCAGTAGCCAGAGGGTCCCACTTCATTTAAATTAATTCTGTTTTTACTATTAGTCCAGCGATTCGGGACCCCATTTTCCTTGCTTGCAAAGACGCCTGATGCACTTTTTGCCACGCCACTGTATAGATGTTTCCTTTTACTTTAGCTCTGCATATCACAGTAATTGTAGTAGCAATGTCTTCTTTCTGCATATGCGTTCCAGTAATGCCTTCATGGTGGACACCGGTTGTCCATTCTTCACGTGCCATGGCTGTGTCACAGGAGCATCAGTCATAAAAACGGATGAACAGAGCAGACCTGCAGCGTGGAAAACCTTATGTTGTCGTCGAAGATGTCAATTTAGACATAGAAATCACGCAATTCCAACCTGTTTATAGCTTACGGGTTTCTCTGCAATACGAAGATACACAATATGTATGCGTGCAGAGTGGGTGAGTTAATGTAATCACCTGACATCGTTTTTAACTGTAAGCTATTTGATGCTCTGTGTAACGCATTACTTGCCTTCTTCAGTTGAACGTAAAAGCCATTTATTGGGAATACATTGAATGGTAATAATTACTGCACTTGAGCTTCACAGTTATCTCATTGCATTTCAATTGGTCGCTCAGTATAACGATCACTTACGAGATGGTACATAGGGCCATATTTATACTTTTTGACGCTAAACTGCGCTAACGCAGTTTAGCGTCAAAAAAATTAGCGCTGTCTAACGCCATTCTGAAGCGCCATGCGGGCGCCGTATTTATAGAATGGCGTTAGCCGGCGATAGCCGACCGGCGCTGCCTGGTGTGCGTGGAAAAAAAACACGTACACCAGGCAGCGCCGGCGTTGGGGAAAATGGCGTATGGGCGTCTCAAAATGGGGCAAGTCAGGTTGAGTCAAAAAAATCGCCTTAACCAGATTTGCGCCATTTTGTTTACGACGCCCATCCCCCATTAACATGACTCCTGTCTTAGCAAAGACAGGAGTCATGCCCCCTTGCCCAATGGCCATGCCCAGGGGACTTCTGCCGGGTCTGGTGGCTTAGTGGACTAATGCGTCCACTATAGGGGCCTGTGTTCGACCTCATGGTCACAGGTTCAAATCCCGGCAGGTTCACTCAGCCTTTCATCCAAAGTTCTGAGGTCGATAAAATGAGTACCATTGAGTTGGGTAACAATAAACATCTGTTATTCAGCGCCAAGATGCCTGCGGGTGAACGTGCGCTTTACAAATACTTATGTTATGTTATGTTATTGGGCATAGTGGCATGTAGGGGGGCACAAATCAGGCCCCCCTATGCCACAAAAAAAAAAAAAAAAATACTTACCACAACTTACCTTTTCTTCCCTGGGATGGGTCCCTCCATCCTTGGGTGTCCTCCTGGGGTGGGCAAGGGTGGCAGGGGGTGTCCCTGGGGGCAGGGGAGGGCACCTCTGGGCTCATTCTGAGCCCACAGGTCCCTTAACGCCTGCCCTGACCCAGGCGTTAAATTCAGGCGCAAATGCAGGGTTTTTTGCCCCGCCCACTCCCGGGCGTGATTTTTGCCCGGGAGTATAAATACCACGCACATGCCTGGGAGTCATTTTTTAAGACGGGAACGCCTACCTTGCATCTCATTAACGCAAGGAAGGTGTTCACGCCCAAAAATGACGCTAACTCCATGAACTTTGGCGCTAGACGCGTCTAACGGCAAAGTATAAATATGGCGTTAGTTTTGCGTCTAATTTGCGTCGAAAAAAACGACGCAATTTCGGCGCAAATGGAGTATAAATATGCCCCTTAATTTCTTTGATTTCAAGTGCCTGAAAGGTTGCATTCACTTCAAGAACCTCTCCTGCTTTGAAACTGGTTCCTTAAGCAGCCTATAGAGCATTTGTACTAGTGTAACTCTTGCCTTACATTTATCCTGTCCTATATATACTGTTAGAAATCTCTCTGTAATGCAGAGGGTGTGGGTGTGTGGGGGGAGGGGGGGTCGGTTTGAAGAGGATGTGTGTAAACATACCAGTCTTTTCAGGGGTACACCTCAAAGCTGAACCAAACATAAACCTTAGGCATCCTTATCTGATCCTTGGTACCATGGGCCCTAGTTGCATTGCCTGCTTCAGTGTGTGGGTGGGGAGCGGGGTCAGGACATCTTCATGCAACGCAAATTACCCCACTGCTGCAGCAGCACAGGCCCCGTTATTGAACATGGGGACACATACTGCTGCTTGGGGAAGGGGGCCTGAGGGAGGGTAAATGCCATTTCCGGAGTGGGGGGAGGGGGTTGGGGTAGCACTTCTACCCTCGCCCCCATGGAGCCAGCCCTGCAGAAGGCTGATGGCTAGTTCGTAGGGTACAGGCTAAAAATATACCAATCAGTTCTCAGTAGAGCTAATATGTTGAGCACATAACACATAATATGATAAAGAAGTGCATGTATTTATGTACTGCATTGTTGGAAGATGTGTTAAGGATACTAGATATTATCCTTATTTAAAAGGTACTGTTGCATAAACTATGATGGATGAAATCTAGGGCCCATATTTGCAAGGAGCTTGCACTGCTGCTGTGTCACTTTTTTGAAGCAGCGGCAGCGCTTTCTTTGCTCCATATTTACAAAGTGTCGTATTTGGTGAAATGCGTCACCTTTCTCTCTTGTGTAACATTTTTTTACCTGCGCTACAACTGGCTGCGTCAGGCTAAGTTAATCACATGCAAGGTGGGCGTTCCCTCTTAAAATCCCACGCAGAACTGACGCATACATGTTTACAAGTTTTTAGGAATGTGACGCATTGTTGGCAAATGTCCAAATTGTGTCAAAATTCCTACTCCCGCTTAAAACAGGCGTAAAAATGACATATTGGCTTTTCAAAAGTGATCTGACCAGCTGAAGTCACTCTACACACTGGAATATGTCTGTATTTCACTTCCTCTCTACTAGTAGTGGGCCAACACATGTTCCACTGATGGTGTAGGACCCCTTGACCAAGCTGGGACCATGGCACCCATGATTTCGCTTCAGATTCCAAAATATACTTGTATTCATTTACATTACACTGCCACTCACTATGTCACACATACTCAGTTCTCTACATACACATGTGTACACCAAGCCTACTGTAATGTGACACATAGACATACTGCATGCATACCCTCTTACATCCAAGACCAATAGAAAAGTGTATATGGTGATATTCCACCCTTTAACAGTCTTTTACACTGGCCCTAAAACATTAGGCTACTTGCGTAATTTAAAACTGGTGCAGCACCTCAAAATTTTGATGCATTGGTGAAGTTGCATCAGTTCTGAGGCCAACTTCAGCGGCAGAATTGTTACGTCAAAGTCCCCATAGATGCATCAGAATTTCTGATGCACTTTGGGTCCTTGCGCCATGGTGCCCATATTGTAAATATGGTGCATCCATGACATCATAATTGATTCCTGCGCATCACAACTGTTTTTGACGCATCACTGACACAACTCAGCGATGTGTCATTTCTTGTAAATATGACAGAGGTGTAGAAAATCCAGCTTTCCTCCAAGATTAGCTCACAATTTTGCCTATTTCTAGACTCTGCAGGGCATATTTCTGAGAGGCTTGCACTGCCAGAGCTTCACATTTTTTGATGCTTTGCCTGCACAAGCCTCTCAACCATATCTGTGAGGACACGCACAGCCATTTTGCATGGCCTCATAGATATGGAGTAAGACAAAGCAGCTCAAGTCGGTGCGTGCCTTCCTCTGTGCCAGGGAGTCGTTCCGGTGGGTTGTCCCAAACAACACCCATCGATTTTGATGCAGGCCAGATTTACTTAATCATGTTAACCTGAGTCAAAACCATACGCCTTCCCAGAGCAGGCATAGCAAGGAGAAATATTTGCATTTCTCCTCTTTTTTGTCTCTTTCCATGTGTGCTACATTCTGCAGCACACATAGAAAGAGGAAAACACCTCTGTGAATCATTTTTGTACAGGAAGCTTCACTTTCCTGCACAAAAACAATCCAGCATGCAACACAGGCAATCAATCAAAAAATCAATCAATCAAAAACATTTATAGAGCGCGCAACTCACCCATGAGGTGGTCTCAAGGCGCTTGTGGGGGGGGTTACTGTTCGAACAGCCATGTCTTGAGGTTTTTTCTGAAGAGTAGGAGGTCTTTGGATTTGCGGAGGTTGGTGGGGAGGGAGTTCCAGTTTGTGGGGGCGAGGTAAGAGAAGGCCCTGCCTTCTGTGGTTGTTTGTTGGATGCAGAGGACTGTAGCTAGTGCGAGGGCGGCAGATTGGAGGTTGTGGATGGGAGTGTGGAAGTTCACTCTTTCATGAGGTAGGTCGGGCCGGTGTTGTGGAGGGACTTGTGTGCGTGGATGAGGATCTTGAAAGTGATTCTCTTGTCTATGGGGAGCCAATGAAGGGATTTGAGGTGTGGTGAGATTCGTTCGTGGCGGGGAGGCCAAGGACGAGGTGTGCTGCTGTGTTCTGGATTCTCTGAAGTTTGCGTTTGAGTTTGAGTGTGGTGCCGGCGTAGAGGGGGTCACCGTAGTCTAGTCTGCTGCTGATGAGTGCATGGTTGACTGTCTTCCTGGTCTCTGGGGGAATCCATTTGAAGGATTTGTTTAGAGTGCGGTGTGTGTGTAAGCATGAGGAGGTTAGTGCATTGATTTGCTGTGTCATGAAAAGGGAGGCGTCCAGGATGATGCTGAGATTGCGTGCGTGGTTTGCGGGGGTGGGTGCGGGGCCTAGGGCGGTAGGCCACCAGGAGTCGTCCCATATGGTTTTGTTGGGGCCAAAGATAATGATCTCAGTTTTGTTGGAGTTAAGCTTGAGGTGGTTAGTTGTCATCCAGTTGGCGGTGTTGAGGAGAGCACCGTGTAGGTTGGTTTTGGGAGTGGTGGGGTTGCAGGTGAGGGAGAGGATGAGTTGGGTGTCGTCTGTGTAGGAGAGGATAGTGATTCCGTGTGGTAGGAGGATGTTGGCTAGGGGGTTCATGTAAATGTTAAAGGGTGTGGGGCTGGCTTGAGGTGAAAAATGCGTCAAGCGTGTGTCCTGCTGAGTGGGTGGGAGCGGTGACCAGTTGTTTGAGTCCTAGGTTGGTGATGTTGTCTATGATGGAGGTTGAGTTGTGGTCTTAAAGGTTCTCCAAGTGAAAGTTGAAATCACTGAGGAGGATGCAGTCTGTGGAGGTGAGGTGTCGCAGAAGGCGGGGCGTGGTCCTGGTGGTCTGTAGATTAGCATACCTCTGAGGGTGGAGTTGTTGTTAATGTGGATTAGGAAGTGCATGTGTTCTGTGCTGTCGATAGTGTCTTGGGAGCTGGTGGTGACTTTGATGGTATCCCTGTGTGGGATGGCGATGCCACCAGCTGGCCTGTTGAGGCGGTCTTTGCGCTGGAGTTTGTATCCCTTGGGGGTGGCGATGGCCATGTCGGGTTCTGAGGAGGGGTCGTTCCAGGTTTCCGTGAGGAAGGCGATGTCAGGTGAGTGTGATGTGATGAGGTCCCAGAGTTCTATGGCATGTTTGTGAAGGGAGTGGGTGTTGAGGAGCAGGCAATTGAGGTGGTTGTGGTGGGTGGTGTTGGTGTGGTGCATGAGGGTGTTGTTGCGGGGTGTGTTCTGGTTGTGGGGTGGTGTGCGGCGGGGCTGGTTGGTGGGGGTGGGGGCAGAGCAGGTGTGTATTGCATTGGGGGTGTTGTGATTGGTGTTGGGGGGTCACTATGGTTGGTGTGTGGTGTGAGGGATGAGGAGCAGGGGAAATGACAGGTGTAGCAGGTGAAGGGGCCATGAGTGTGTGTGGGACTGAAAAAGGTGCAGGTGGGGCGAGGGCCTGGGTTGAGTGAGTGGAGGGTGAGGGGGGAGTAGATTTGTCTGAGGGGGTCAGGGGGACTGGCACTGGGCGCGGTCTTGGCGCGGACGGGCACAGACGGGCTTGCCTTTGGCGCGCATTCGCGCCGTTGCTGCCATAAATGGGGAGGATGGAGGGAGTGGCAGCTGGGAGGGGGGAGGGCTGGGTGAATGGGAAGGCTGGGGGGGTGGGGCCGCAGGGATTAGCAGTGGTGGGAAAAAAGGACGGAGAGGAGGTGGGGGAGGGGCCTCGGGGACGCAGCGGCAGGGGTTTAGGAAAGAAAACGGATGGAGAGGAGGTGGGGGTGGGGCCACGGGGACACAGCGGCAGGGGTTTAGGAAAGAAAAACAGACGGAGGCTGGGAAAAATACAACCGGCAAAGTGGAGGCGGTGCAAGGAGCGACCTGCCTGCTGGAAGCAGGGTTAAGAGTTGCTCCTGTTAGCGCGCTGCAGCTGCCATAAATGGGGGGGAGGGGGTGGCAGCTGGGAGGAGGGAGGGCTGGGTGAATGGGAATGCTGGGGGGGTGGGGCCACAGGGATTATCAGCAGTGGGAAAAACGGACGGAGAAGAGATGGGGGAGGGGTCGCGGGATGCAGCGGCAGGGGTTTAGGAAAGAAAATGGATGGAGAGGAGGTGGGGGGAGGGGCCGCGGGGACGCAGTGGCAGGGGTTTAGGAAAGAAAAACGGATGGAGGCTGGGAAAGATACAACCGGCAAAGTGGAGGCGGCGCGGGTGGCGGCGCGAGGAGCGACCTGCCTGCTGGAATCAGGGTAAAGGGTTGCTCCTGTTAGCGCGCTGCCATAAATGGGGAGGAGGGAGGGAGTGGCAGGTGGGAGGGTGGAGGGCTGGGCGAATGGGGAGGCTGGGGGGGTGGGGCCACAGGGATTAGCAGCGGCGGGAGAAACGGACGGAGAGGCGGTAGGGGAGGGGAGAGGGGCCGCGGGGACGCAGCAGCAGGGGTTTAGGAAAGAAAACGGATGGAAAGCAGGTGGGCGAAGGGGGGAGGGGCCGCGGGGACGCAGCGGCAGGGATTTAGGGAAAAAAAAACGGATGGAGGCTGGGAAAGATACAAAAGTGGAGGCGGCGCGGGGCGAGGAGCAACCTGCCTGCTGGATGCCTGCAAGGGTGCCTGCCTTGGCTCTAGGCAATCAATAGTGCACCAGCACAGGGGCAGTACATTCCTGCCCTTTCACATTAGCATAGGGCAGCGCAGCACGAAGACTTTTGCTGCTGCCCTATGCCAATTCTGCATAGTTATGGGCCTATGTTTGCTGGACATAGAACTCTGTGCACTTTAGCCCTGATACACAGGAGTAAAGTGCCTGTCATCCCCATTTAAACATAGTTAAATTGGCTTATCCATGACTGGCATACCTAACTTGCCTTTTTGGCAAACTTGAAACCCTGCTTTTAAAAATTGACAATTCTACCCTGAGCACACTCTGTTGCCCACAAGGTAAGGTGCCTGACATTTAAAAGTGGAACATATCCAAACCTAAAGTTGGTATGCTCCTCTAGTCACTAGCCACCATGTCAGGAATCCCCAAGGTGCCTCCTGCGTTATCTGTCAGCATACCCAGAGATTAGAGTTAAATCATATCTCTATTAATGGTTAAACCTTCATGTTTCTAAGTAAACATAATGTGCTGTGTTACACAATTGGTTTTATCAATGCTTGTTTTACCAATGCTTGTTTGCTAATGTGAGCAGGTGTAGACATGTGCTTCTAATTGGGTGTGGTGTAGACATGTGCTTCTAATTGGGTGTGGTGACTCATCCACATGTGGAAACTCAACTGCTTTCCTGATTGGCTATAAATAGCAGAGTGAAGCATGCATCCCTGCTTGGCTCTGTTTTGCTTCTTGATCTCTGCATCTGATTTAGCAGTCCAGCCCCTGCTGTCATCCTCGTATTCAGAACTTTGGAGGAAATTCTTTTTTTCGTTCCTGTACCAGCTGACACCAGGCATTCCTCCAGCACTCTGGAAAAGACTGCAGCTAAGTGACTAGTATTCTCCAGGGAGTTTGTTCTTTGAGCGCTGCGCTTTCCTAGAACAGCTGGTGTATTTCAGACTTCGTATTTTGGCAGAGTGCTTATCTTGAAGAGACAAATGCATTTCTGAATATTCTACATTATTATTGTAGTTACTTGCCTAAATGTGCTTGAGGAAATCTGCTTGAGCTCAAGTACTACAACAAGTGACATTGCAATTTTAAAAGAGCATTTACGTGACTTTTCTTTCTCTAATAGCATAACCCTTGGATTTAAATTGTGTCATTCATGCCTGTGTTTCACGTTTGAGGAATGCGCTTTTGAAGGGTTTTTCACATATACAGTGAAACCAAATCAAACTGTGCCACCCTAACTGTTTAAAAACAGAGTGGACATTTGTATTTCTTGTATTGTTTTTGTTCCTTTTAGTTTAACCCTATGCATGCAGGCAAGTTATACGTGATATAATTAATGCCCTTGTACATGATAAGTGCAACCACAGTTCTAATTGTAGTATGCAACAGTGAATCTCTGTGAAGCCAGCCTAGTGTAGCAATACTTATTGTTATGGTACTCAGTTTGGGTTTTTGGTAATGCAGTGTTAGTAATTGTGCCAACAGTTATTATTATCCAAGAAAAGTGCTGGAGCATCCCGGTGTTCTTCTACCGCTCCCGTGCCCATATCAGAAAGAGATATTCAGTTTCAAGGAAGTTGATTGCACTAACTCTACTATCACTCTGTCAACAACAACCTGCCCCCCGAAGACACAGGGAGCCTGGCTGGACCGGTAAGACGTGGCAGTGTTTTGTCTTTTTTCTCTTCCACTCACCCTTTCCTTTTGGGACACCTGCTGGGGTTTCTGTGTCCACCAGGAAGTGCCCAGAGGTGTTCCAGGAGGTCGGGGGCATACCATTGCCCCTGCAGACATCCTGCTTTCCAGGTGAGTGGCCCGTCTCGACACACCAGAAGCTATTTTAACTGGTAGTGCTGTAGCTGGATCTTAAGTATAGACGATTAACTTTAAACTGTAATCTTTGACAAGAAATAGCTAGAATAGTCACTCAAAGTCAAAGTCATTGGTGAAGTTAGATATTCAAAAAACAATTAAGGATAGCAACTTTTAGAAAGTTACTTTTCCCTGCCTGAAGCTCCTAGGGGCTAGTTAGCATTAGCCTGCCAGCAGCTGCTCAGCAACTGTTTGAACTTAGTGAGGTGTCAAAACTGTTCCAGGGAAAGGACAATGATTTGGACCTGGTGACAGTATGGGCTAGATGTGGAGTATGTAATCCCTATCAGGTCAGAAAAGATACTTTGGGTGGAACCAGAAATGTAATTAACTTAAAATTGAATGTGTTGAAGCCTGCCATTCATAGTTTAGACTTCAGGAAGAGAAAGCCCTTCTTCCAGTGGCCAACGCTACCCATCCTGGCTCCAACCCTGATAAAAGGAAGCTACCCTCAAAACCAGTTTATTGTGGACACTGGAGTGGTGACTGCTCATTCGGTGGTCGTCTCTCTTGGTGGACACAAGAGCTTTGCACAAGAGGGAAAGAGTTACTCTGGGAGAATGTATTTTTTTGGTTATGGAGGCCAGGCATTACCCTTACCCTTTGGCTAGTGCAAACCATAAATAGGACCCACCAAGAAGCATTAATCAGAACCCTTTGTGGAAGTGCAGAAGATGAGAAGAGGGCTGTAACCTGAGAGAGGCATTGAAGGACTGGACCTGACATGACAGCTGACTCCAAGGATCAGTAGACGAACCACGTGTGGTTACAGGGACAACGTTTTTTCCTGAGATGACAATTACCAGCTGGATGTCCACTGGAACCTGCCGGTGGTCTCTGCTAGAGTGAGGCCTAGCCCCTAAGTGCTACCACTCAGGTCCTGGGTGTCTTGGAAGTGACCGGTAAAAACTGCTTGGCACTTGAAAAACTTCCAAGACCTCTCAGTGGGACCTCGCAGCAAAGGTGTCCAATTTTGATGCATCTTTATCAGATACATTAAATACACTAAAGACCTGATTTAGAGGTTGGTGGAGGGGTTAGTCTAACATTAAGGTGACAGATATCCCATCCGCAGAAATATAAATCCCAAAATGTTCTATAGGATTTATATTTCGGCAATCAGAATATCTGTCACTGTTGGGTTGGAGTAACCTGTCTGCCAAACTGTAAATCAGGCCCAAAGTCAGAAGGTAAAGTCTTAGACTGGGACAGACCTGCTTTGTGTACACAACCCATGCTCCATAGTGGGTAACCTGTAAACACACCAACGACCTGGACTACTGCTTCAAGAAACTAATTTTTACACTTATGGCCTGATTTAGAGTTTGGCGGATGGGTTACTCCTTCACAAACATGACGGGTATCCTGACTGCCGTATTCCATTGTCCATAGAACATAATGTCATTGTAATACTGTTGTTTGTGATGGAGTAACCCCATCCGCCAAACTCTAAATCAGGTCCTTGGTGCTTTTTGGCCCTAATGTCACTTAATACTATAAAAAGTCATATCCCATGTTCCACGTATTAGATTGTTATCATTTTGGAATTGTTCTTGTTTTTCAAATAGTTTTCTACTCCGGTTTGGAAATGCTTTTGTTTTTATGTTTTGACATTATTACTGTTTTGGTACAGCATTATTACTTTACACATTGCCCTAATCTAAGCCTCATTGCTCTGTGCCATAGCTACGAGGGTCTGAGCTCAGGTTAATATGATACCTTTTGGGGTGCACCCTGACAGGTTAGTGTTATCATTCTTTGGGATGGGTGACCATCCACCACAAATAATAATACATGTTCTTACACTAGGTCCACAAATTGGAAAGCTGCATTAGTTATGAAAATACAAGAAGGATGAAAGAAACTGAAGGAGAGGCATCCTAATAGTCTCTTAACACAGAGAGCTACAATCATGCCCATATTGCTGGTAGCCTTGCACTATGGTGAATGGACGACTGTGCTAGTACTAGGCAGCATACAGTGCACTACTGAGAAGAAAGAGCAGAAATGCTCATTATCATTGTTAATATAGAGCATTCTGCTCTCTCCCTTTCATGCAACTTAGCGAAGCATGATCCCTTGCTGCTCCTCGTTGCATGAAAAAATAGTAAATGTGTCCCTCTGTCACAGCCAACTTTCGCATTGTATTGATGAACATTTTTCTTTCATAACTAACCTTGTATCTACAGTGATGGGGCACTATCCTCCTCTGTCTGTGGCGACCAGCACACAACCAGGCTGCCAAGCGCAAAGCACACTTTGCACATAGTGCAATGAGAATTATAACAATAGAAAGATGGCTAACACAGCTTCTCAGTTTGGGTCCTATATTATATCAGTACAATATTACAAACAACATTTCGATAATGATAAGAGCAATAAAACAACACCAAAAATCAATAACAAGTCTCAGTATCATTACCCAGTGGAAATACCATCTATTTTCAACATGCATCCCAATTTAACACAATTGTATTGCTTAATAGGCAGAGATAAACAGAATTTCAATGCAGAGAAAGCCAGTTGAGACCTTGTGGTGGACACCATCACAGCAATCATGCCAAAGTGGGACTAGCAGAGTAGACAGGTCTTTACTCTGACATTGAAAAATATGAGGTATTATAAAAATATTTTTTAAAAGTACTCTTCAATTACAAGCTCTAGTGCGCATCAGCAAATTTCATGGCAGAGAAATCCAATAGATACCTCATGGTTTATGCCATCACAACAATCTCACCCAAGTGGGCTTACCGTGTACTTGAACAGGTATTTACTCTGTCAGTGAGAAATATGATATAATATAAAACATGTAAAGAAAAAAATATTCTTCAGTTACAAGCCCAAGTGGGCATCAGCAACATAATGCCATCCTCTTCATTAGAAATTTGGTGATAACAAAAAAGCTGGCATCAATGAGTTTCCCACATAAATTATTGATTGGAAGAGTATGGAGTCCCAGCTGTGGATTAAGGACCCTTTGACATAAGCACACCATTTCGTTTTGCTAATAGTGTTGCTGCCCACCAGTTTGAGAAGCCCATGGCGAAATGGATAAAGGGCATCTGTTGACGAAAGTCGGATCCAATATAGTAAGGGCCTTAAGGCTGTAATCTGCGAGATAGAAAAAGATTTAAATCCATGCGAATAGGCAGAGATGGAGTACTAGAGGGAACTTTTAACAACAGTTTCAAAAATTGGTTTTCCGCCCTTGCCAAATCCATCAAGTTACAATGGCCCCAAAGTTCGGCACCATATAGGGCCCCCCCCCCGGGCTTGAGATTTATATATTTCAAGGGCGGGGGACATTGCAAATTTTGGAGATCTAGAAGCAAATCTTGCGATGCCACCCGCTCTTTGCTTCAGGCACAATAAAGATTTCTGGCAGTGTGCATGCCAAAGTTGTGAGTCTTCCAATTTAATACCTAAATAATCGAAAGTGTCCACTCTTTCCAAGAGAACGCCATCTAGATATACCGGTCTCTTCATTTTGCACCTATAGTCCCCAAAGACCATATATTTAGTTTTTGCTGAGTTGATTTCCAACCCATGATCCTTGCAAAACTCCAAAAATCGGGAGAGCAGTCTGGAAAGGCCCATGGCAGTTCGTGAAAGTAACAGGGTGTCATCCACAAACAAAAGACAGGGGAACTTCTGCCCACCCAAAATCGGGGCATCACCATAACAATCAAAAAGATATGGGATACATGCATTAATAAACAATAAGAATAGGGTGGGCGCAAGAACGCACCCCTGCCTCACACCTCGTGTCGTAGAAAAAGCTGGGGTCAGGTCACCAGCCGAACCCCAGCGAACTCTGGCATAGTTATCAGAATAAAGATCTTCAATAATATTGATCAGAGAACCCGGACCTCCAATATTTTGCCTTGGACCTCCCAAAGCTTGACACGCGGTATAAGGTCAAACGCAGATTTCAAATCAACAAAGGTCACAAATAGATGACCTTTGTCTGCGTCTACGGTCTTCCACTTGATGGTAGTAAATCGGAAGACCTGATCAATATTACTAACCTTGTCCCGAAATCCAGCCTGGAGATGGCTTAGAACCTGATTTTTTGTTATCCAGTATTTTAATCTATATAACAACTGAAAGGAGAATTTTTTTTGCAAGTTGTCTAATAGACTAATCGGTCCATAGTTCCCAGGGGAACTCTTATCTCCTTTTTTGTGTATGGGGACAATAATAGCCACCTTCCACGAGTCTGGGTAAGATCGAGTTGTCAGAACAATATTCGATAACCTATTGGTGTACCGGATCCACACAAATAAGTCTGATTTATACAAATCTGTTGGAACACTATCTAAGCCAGGAGCCTTCCCTGTACTTTGAGCACGAATTGCCAGCTCTGGTTCCTTTAGGGTAAAGGGCGGCACAGGGGGAGGCACAATAAGGAATCAATAGGAGTGTTATTGGAGTCGGGGCAGGACCCATAAATTTCCTGAAAGTGGGCGAGCCAAGTTTCTGCATAAATATGACATTCAGGAATAGTTGAGAGGACGGGTCTCTACACGAGAACAAGGTCCAGAAAAGTTTGGAGTCACGGGCACTATCCGCCTCTGCCAAACACTTTCATAATTTTTCCTCATAGTTGAGTTTGGATGACTTGCAAATGAAAACATAGTTTTTTCTCGCATATGTAATGGCATCCCGGTTATTTAACTTTAAGGCTTTGGACAAAAGGCTCCTAGCCTCCCGACACTCCTTATTAAACCACTTGTAGTTAGGCAGAGGAGAATTGTTTTGGGTTAAGGGAGGTTTAGTAAAAAGCTCCTTAAGACCCTCCAAAAGAGCCACATGAGAGGACATAACTTCTGAGTGAGATAGGACAGTACAGTCATCAAAGAGCTGGTGGCAGGAAACTAAATCGCGGAGCTTATGATTAAGCAGATTGGATTTCGAAAACGAAGACCATCTCACCACACGCCTATTGCTGGATAATTCCAGCCAGTCATTGGGAACATCCGGAACATGAGGTAGAGTTGGCCCTAAAAAAAGAGTTGCATTATATTCAATTTGTAAAGGGGCATGGTCGCTAGTACCCCGAGAGCCCACCTCTACATTAATTATAGAGTGCCAGACACGCAGATCAAAAATAACGTAATCCAGGGTACTGCTATAGTGGCCTCTGTAAAAGGTGCATCTAACAGGGTTGCCGTTTGAAAATCGGCCATTTCCAAAATGAAGGCCATATGTTACTACAAGATCTGTTATCTGCAAAACACCCTAGGGGAAGGAGTACATAACACTGGCTGAGTTAAAAGCGGGGGGAGATTCCATACTTCATCTTCAGCCTGGATAGACTCAGCGAAAGCTGAATCGAATTCAATTTGGGCGTTAAAATCACCTGCAATAATAACACAATATTTAAAATAGAGGTCAGATAGAAAATTGTGCAACAGATTAATAGTGTCGGACTGATGGCTAGAAGGGCCTGTTATAAATATTAATACATAACACCGGAGTACCTGTGATAGGCCATATTGCTGTTGCAAGAATGTCGCAATAGTCAATAGCAATTTCCTTAACTCTGCCCACCTCAGACAGCTTGACCCAAGTGCATAGACCCCCAATCGCCCTTCCCCTAGAGGACTAAGTCGCCTTTTTAGTGAAACAACAGTAGCCTTGCTTATACACACAATCCGTAGACCAAGTTTCCTGAAACATACATATGGAAAAAGATTCAACATAAGCCCCCCAGTCCAGATCAGATAATTTACTCTTGATGCCAGCCACATTCCAAGACAGTAATATCCTTGATGTAGTGCTGCAAACTGGCATACAAGAGACAACAGGAGCTGAGTTAGAAGTCCCATTAGTAATGCAAAGTGAAGCCCTTATAGTGTTAGCACCCAAACCAAATGATGATCCTGGGAATGTCGCTACCCGGGCATGTGGAACATTATGTTTGCAAAGATTATAATGGCGTAGTCAATCCACATCTGATGTGTCCCCTGAGGTGACGGGGTCCCGTGTGAAAGTACCTTTTTTGTTGCAGACCAAAGCAGCTCCATCGGCAGGAAAAGGCAACGAGCCAGGGGGAACAATTGAAACAGAAACAGAAGCATTTTGAAGAATTGGGTTGACTCGAGAAGACGTAGTCTTATGACCCGTAACAAACAAACTTTCTCTAAAAAATATATCAGAGTCTTTTCTTGATGAGTTACGAGCTTCCATCTGCAAAATCCCCCTGACTAAAGCGGGGCTGGCGAGATGAAGTTTGATAGTATCCCGCCCACCAGGGTCTCGCACACGAGAAGCAAAAACAATATCAGCGTGGATGATAGAGCCACAGCCCCTAGTGTGGTGAATCAAATACGACACCTTGTTGATAAGATGATAAGAGAAGAAGTGTCTTCCTGCGTATGAGGTGAAAGTCGAGGGACATTACACATGTCAATGCAATTTTGGTCGGGCGCATGAGTAAAATGGGCCGCATATTGACCCGAATTAGAAGGAGAGGATGACGAATTTGCTTGAACTGAGGTTGAGTGATTTCCATATTGAGGTCATAACTGGGACTCTTGACCATTTTCCGTAGCAGAGGAAAGTCTACTGGCGGAGCAACAGGAGCCAAAGGCCGAGAAACTTGTGCTGGTGCTGGATTCGAGGTACACTGGGGAGTTAGGTCAGATTTTTTAAGGAGTTTAAGGACCTCAAATAAAAGACTCTTCAATTCCCCGACTTCACGCCTGAGACTAGATACCAATATTAAGACATCATCGCTAGATGGGTCACAAATAGATTTAGAAGGCACCAAAGGCGAAGACTGTTTGGCACACGCCAATTCTGGTTGGTCCAAAGCAGAGAACCGATTTGTACATGGAATCCCATTAAGAATGGAACCAGTAGGGATTACATCCAAATTGGAACCTATACCAGGCAAGAGCGAAGAAATAGGCAAACAAGTCGAGCTGGGAGGGACAGAAGCATGGGTTAAAGTTTTCTGAGGCTGTTTATCAGTAGGGTTAGTGGAATCAGTTGTTAAAAATGGAAGTAAAGATCCTGATTTCAGTCTCTTACGGGCATTGCCCTCTTTTTTCCTTAAGAATTGATTCCACTTCCTCAATTAAGTTGTCAATTTCTCTGGAGACGCAGTTAGAATGGATTTGCGTTACTCTATTGGATTTGGAGCTTTTAGATTTGACTATTGCTGGGTCAGGACTAGAACAAACCTTACGCTTCCCCATACTAAATAAAGAGTAGGGTTGTGAAAAAGGAAAAGACTTACTCAGCACCACTGGTTACCGCTGGTCAGCACAACGCAAGAACAAAAAATGAAGATGTGTGGCCCATCCTTCGCCCGTCAGCGCCCGGGCGAAGGATGGGCCCGCCCTTGGCCCGGGCTTTGCCCGGGCACCGCCCGCGCGCGTCCCGCGACGGTGGGAACGCGAGCTTAATCTCCTGCCCTTCCGCAATGTGGCTCCACCTTCTGCCTCTTCCAAAAGCGTTACCCACGACGGCGGGAGCGCGAGCTTAATTTAAAGGGCTCCTGCCCTCCCGCAATGTGGGTCCGCCTCCTGCCTCCTCCAAAAGCGCTACCCGCGACGGCGGGAGTGCAAGCTTAATTTAAAGGGCTCCTGCTCTCCTGCAATGTGGCTCCGCCTCCTGCCTCCTCCAAAAGCGCTACCCGCGATGGCGGGAGCACAAGCTTAATTTAAAGGGCTCCTGCCCTCCCGCAATGTGGCTCCGCCTCCTGCCTCCTCCAAAAGCGCTACCCGCGACGGCGGGAGCGCGAGCTTAATTTAAAGGGCTCCTGCCCTCCCGCAATGTGGCTCCGCCTCCTGCCTCCTCCAAAAGCGCTACCCTTTCAGTTCAGTATCATTATTTGTAGTCATAATCGTAATATCACTATGTGCCAAAGCATCTCTCAGTGATCTACTCCTGTGGTTTGTAATAGCAGGTTTATCACTCACAATTTCCCCTATGACATTATCACATTTTCGTAAGTTCAAACTTTTTGTCAGAATTCTCCTCACTGAACTGAGCTCCTTATTGTATGTGTTGATCAACCTCAGAGCACCCTTTTATCTTCACTTGTTCTTCCTACTGGGGCCAAACAAAATTTGATACATGAATTTGGAACTCACTCTTTGCATGGCTTTCCTCAGTACTCATCTTGGATATCCATGTTGCAAGTGCCTTTCTATCATGTTTTCGTCTTCTTTCAAGACATCACCTTCATCACTACAATATTGTTTGGCTTAAATTAACTCACCATATGGTATACATTATTTCAAGGGATTCAGATGGTTACTAAGGGTATGGGGTAGGCTATTGTATTACCAGACGTTGGTTTCCTATATAAATTAGATTCAAGCCTATTGCCTGATTCCTCCACAATCACATCTAAGAAAAGAATGAGTTCTCTGCTCATGTTACACGTCAGGTCCAAGCTCAACTTATTCTTAAGCAGGTGTTCAACAAAGTTCATAGCATCCTCCTCACTGCCTTGACAGATGATAAACAGGTCTTCAATAAATCTGACCCATAAGATCTCCTTCTCCATGTGCAAATTGGGGTACCATGGATACCTGCTCCTTCCACCAGCCAATCAACAAGGTGGCATAGCAGAGGGTGAAGTAGGTGCCCAATGTAGTGCCCCACATCTGTCTGTACAAAGTCCCAATTAAAAAAGATGTTGTTGTTCAAGCAGAACATCATTGCGTCAAGCAACATTTTACTGTGGGCAAAATAACAACTAGGCTTTGCTCTCAGAAAGTATTCACAAGCAGTTGCCATATCCTGGTGTTGTATACTCATGTACAAGGAGCTCACATCCAGTGTCATAAGTAAAAAATTGGCTTCCCAGTTAATGCCCTCAATCCTTTTTTAAGAACTGCTTAGCGTCTTCAGTGCATGTAGTAGTGTGCACAGTAATGGTCTCAAAACTGGTCAATACACCAGAATTTGTTTTCTAGAAGGCTATTGCTAGAGGAAATGACTGACCTCACTGGAGGATGGTCTAAAGATTTGTGCATTTTGGGAAACAAATACAATATTGATAGCCATGGGTGGTCATTCTTTAACTATTGGTAATCTTCATATTCAATCAAACGTGTATCTTTCCAGGTGTTAAAGAGCTCCCAGTTTTTCTCAATTATGTGCATGATCTCTCTATCACTAATGACCTTATAATGACCTTATAACATCTCTTGTCATTAAGTCATCTATGGGCCTCCGCTATATACATCTCTAAGGGCATGAAAACAATATTCTCTCCCTTATCAACAGGGAGTATCAATATCTCTTTTCATTAGTCAGAGAATCAATCACCTTACATTGGCATCATGTGAGATTACCTCTCTTCATAGTGCTTTTGATGTTATGTGATCTCAGCTTCTTTACATCAGATACAACTATTTCCTGAAAGGCGTCTTTCATGTCAAATGTTAGCAAAGGTGTAAATTTAGATTTGGGTTTAAACTTGCTACAAGCATTTTTATCATAAACAATATCTAACTCATCCAATATACTTTTTAACCCTTTTGATTCTGTGGTCACACCCTCTTTGAGTTCATACAAGATTTTGTCACCTATGCTTAGATCACAAAGTCTTGCAGGCTCACCCTGAAACCTCTGCTCTTCCTTGTTTGACGTCAGACCTAAATTGAGAGCTTGCATTAACTTCAAACGCTGTTCAATTTGAAAAAAATCAATCTTTGTCTTAACAAAATTGAACCTCTCTATAAGGCAGAAGGAAAGGCCATAGGTAGGACATTAAGGCCCTCATTATGACTCCGGCGGAAGGCGATAAAATGGAGAAAAGTACAGCCAACAGGCTAGCAGTACTTTTTCCCATAATAAGACATTGGCGGTTTGGCCCAAGCCAAACCGCCAATGTACCACACCATCAGCCACGACGGTAACGGCCGCCGGGCTGAAGACTTCAGTCTCCAGCCCGGCACCCGTCACTGGCCCGCCTGCGGGATTATGACCCCGCCTACCACCATGGTTTTTGTGGATTCCTTACTGCCACGAAAACCATGGCGGTAGGCACTATCAGTGACAGGGGATTCCTTCCCTGCCACTGATAGGGGTCTTCACTGCCCCTCCCCAAGTTTCCCCCCCACACTCCCTCCCTCTCCAGACCCCCCCCATCATTCATGCACCTTCATTCACACATGTATTCACACACTCATTCTCACATCCAAGGACGCATGCAGACATCCATTCACACACACAACCACACTCACTTTATACATAGAGGCACACATGCATACACACAACACAACATACACGCACTCACACATCCATACATGCACACACACACACAAAATGCAACACACACCCGCATTCAGGCACGCACAGACATACACACACACAGACCCACACACACACAACTCCCCTGTCGGAGCACCCGACTTACCTTTTGTGAGGTGGTCCTCCGGCAGGAGAAAGGACGGGGTGCTGCTGCAGCCCCACCTTATCACCATTTGCCGGCATGGCCACAGATTGATTTCCGCCATCCTTCTGGTGGAAATCCAGCTGTGGTCATCATACAGCGGACGGCTGGTAGCCGTGGTGACGGACTTTTGGCGTCCGTCGCCATGGCCGTAGGTGGTGTATACTGCCAATGTTATAATGAGGGCAAAAGTTCTCTTGCAGTCAGTTGTCTGTTAGCTAAATTAATTATTATACTTTTTACCATATTCTTTGGCCCATCTCTGGACCCATCTTCTGCATTCCCTGAGAGGTCAGTCTTGTGTATCCTTCTTTTCCATTTTTTTTGCTTCTCAAACCTCCTTCTCACACTTTTGCACCCTTTCCTCTGGTGTATTGTTAGTATATTATTTGTCCCCTTTCTGAGGAGATGAAATTATCCCAAAAACGTTGCACCTCTACTCTCACCTTCAGAGGTAGTTGCTTCTCCAGTTTCTGATGTATCAGTATCTACCGTTATGTCTACACTGACACTGCTTTTTTGCTTTTCTGCCAAATTGTGGATAATCTCAGTTTCATAGTCACAGAGATCTCATGCATATTTTATTTGGTTAAACATTTTAATTTCACCTTCCAATTGAACCATTCTTTTCTCAATTTCAACTTTAAACTTGGCAATCTGATCTTGTTCTTTCTGTAAAGCTAGCCATGCACTGATCTGTTCAATATCATTCATTACTCTTTTGCTTTCTGACTAGGCATATTTAATTAAGATACTGAGCACAGTCTTTGAGTATGCCATCATATTCTGGGCCTATTCATCTACCATCATGGTCTCAGGGTCTGCATATGTAACTATTATAAATATTCTCAGGCCAAGGTATTTTATTAGTGTCCAGATAATTCTGGAGGGACATATTTCCCACCATTTTCTCAATTTAGTTTTAGATAGTTTTTCCAATTTCTCCAATTGGACATGTAGTGTCAGTCCGAACTTAGATTCTCCATCCAAATTGCTGCTTTTGTTTCTGGCTTCCAGAAAAAGAGCCTTGGCTCCAAGTGCCCTCTGTGTATCTCACTTAAATATCATAATAATGAGCTTATGTTTCCAATCTAGTTTATGAAATGAAGTAAAAACCAGTGTTCTTCAGTAATGTGTCATGGTGTTCCCCCTGCCCAATGAACAAATGTAGAATGTGTGAACCGAACAAATGTGCAGTGGAGACTTACCATGTTATAAACATCTAGCATGACTCAGAACCTCTACTCGATTCAGCCTGCTGTCCACATCTGCTGCTCCCTCGCGTCTCCCAGTGACACGGCATAATCAACAATTCTTCCAACGATAGCTCATAGCCGTTCAACACACAAACGCTCATCTGCCGTTTGCTCCATCACACATTCACATCGTCAAGGTAATCCAAAGTGAATGCTGGGATGGGAGGTGAGCAGTTATAAAACTCACTTCACAGGCTGCAAACTGCTTTAGCTGCTTTGACCTGCAGGGGTGTCACATGATACTGGCCATGGTGTCCAGCTCGCAATCAATCCTCCAGTGACACACTCTTACAAAAATGCACACTCCCCTCTCAGAGCCATTAATGATCCTGGGGACCCAATCCCCCCAGGCTGACGCACTATGCCCCAAGCAGCCTCCCCGGGACATGGTGGTTTTCCTGCCCGCACTGCTGCAGGCAGTGAAACCTGTGTTTGATTCTGTGGGGTGGCGAGCATTTTCAAAAATCCCACCAAGCGGGAGCAAACACCAAGTCTGCTCCTAACAGACAGGAGCTTTAAAATGGTCCCGCCTGCTGGGAAATATATAGCAAAATATTGCTTGTGTCTGGAGGTAGCAGCAATAGTAGCTGCTCCCTCCAGGCAGGAGCAATGCCGGCTCCCACTACATGCGAGGAGCCAGTTGGGGCTGCAGGGGTCTTGGGGCTCCCCACTCACAGCCCGATCTAGAATAGGGCGGGTGCCATGGGGGGCTCCAGGGCACCCTCTTTTAAACGATGAGGGCCTCAGACGATGGATCCACAGGGGTGATAATGACTCAGGTAGGGAGGTTGCATTATTTGAGATGTCATCAGTGATGCCATAAATGATGTCATAGAGCATGTCATGAGTGATGAAATATGTGAGGTCAAAAGCAGTGCATGGTGAGTGTGTAAGGTATAGTATGCTCTGCTAACTATTCCTGGTGAATGTCTGTGTTTTTTAAATTCAAAATATTAATGTTGTCACTGACAAATTCACCTCATTATAACATTTTTCTTTTACCTTTGTTTATTTCAGTAAAAAATAATATATATATAATATATATATATATTATATATTTATTTTTTTTACTGAAAAAAACAAAGGTTACAGGGACGTCATAGTTATAAGTATTTACTCATACAAAACCATAGAAATTCAGCAGTTATATTGAGAGTTCTTTCAAGTAACTATAACTTGCACCCTTGCAATGTGCAGTTTTCTGATCAAGAATGTTATTGCAAATGTTGCAGTGATATCAAAGATACCATACAAGATCTTATCAATGACATAACATGTGGAGTAGTTAGCTGTGCATGGCAAAGGCACGATTTATAGTTAACAATCTTTCATATACAGGCTCCCCCACAGCCTCAGCCTCAGGGACTGCCACCTCCCTGGGCCAACTGTATCAAAATAAGGAGGGGGCCACATCCCTGGGGCTAAATACAAATGTTGGCGGGAGCCCCCCCTCATGGAGCCAATAATGCCCCTGATGACCTCCATCCCACAGGGCCGGCTCCTGCTATGTCTTTGGGTGCCCACCCCGGGACATAGCTGTTTGCTCTGACTTGGTGGGATCTTTGACAGCTCCCACCAAGTCAGAGCAAATACTGCTTCTACCTGTCAAAGTGCTCCCGCTGGAAACAGAGATTTCATCTCTTTCCTTGCCCACAGACTCAGGGGGAGAGAAAAATATTAATCTATTGCTCTTGTAGACAGGGAGCTGCATGTTTAGCAACTCCCTGTGTGCAAAAGCTATAGCGTCTCCCACAGGAGGCGGGGAGCCTGCTGTGACCACTGGAGCCTTGATGCTCCCCCGGCAGTCCCAGAAGAGCCAGGAGAAAGCAGTGAGAAGGAGGAAGACGCAGGCATGCACATAACAGGCTGAGTTCACGTGGAAAACAGTAAGAAGGAGGGACAGACATGCAGCAGGCATGTACAAAACCAGGTTGCACACAAGGAATAAGTAGTGAGAAGGAGGAAGAGGCGGGCAGCAGGCACGCACAAACTATGCTGAGAGCCTGGACAAAGCAGTGAGAAGGAGGGAGAGGCAGGCAACAGGCACACACAAAACTGGGTTGCACACAGGAATAATAGTGAAAAGGAGGGAGAGGCAAGCAGCAGGCACACCTAAAAGCCAGGCTGAGAGTCTGGAGAAAGCAGTGAGAAGGAAGAAGGGGCAGTCATGCACATAACCAGGTTGTGTGAAAGTAGAAAGCAGTGAGACAGAGGGAATGGAGGGCAGCAGGCCTGGACCAAACGGGGCTGAGAGCAAGGAGAAAGCAGTGAGAAGGAGGGAAAAGAAAGCAACGGGCACACACAAAACCATGCTGAGAGCCTAGAGAAAGCAGTAAACAGGAGGAAAAGGCAAGCAGCAGGCAAACACAAAACCAGGCTCCGTGCAAGGAAAAAGCACTGAGAAGGATGGAGAGACAAGCAGCATGGACACACTAAACCATGCTGAGAGGCTGTAGAAAGCAGTGAGAAGAAGGAAGAGGCAGGCAGTAGGCACGCACACAACTGGGCTGTGCACAAGCAGAAAACAGTGAGAAAGAGGGAAAATAGGACAGCAGACATGCACAAAACTGGGATGAGAGCTAGGAAAAAGCAGTGAGAAGGAGAGAAAGGAAGCCAGCAGGCACACACAAAACCGGGCTGAGAGCAAGGCGAAAGTAGTGAGGAAAGTGACAGTCAAAAGCGGGCATGCACAAAACCAGGCTGAGTGAAAGGAAAAAGCAATAAGAAGGAGGGAAAGGCAACCTGCAGGCATAGATAAAACTGGGCTGACCACAAAAAGAAAGCAGTGAGAATGAGGGAAAAGAGAACAGCAGGCATGCACAAAACTGGTCTGAGAGTAAAGTGAAAGCAGTGAGAAGGAGGGAAAGGAGAACAGCAGGCACACACAAAACCCGGCTGCGCACAAGCAGAAATCAGAGAGAAAGAGTGAAAGGAGGATAGAAGGCATGCACAAAACTGGGCAGATAGCAAGAGAAAACAGTGAAAAGGAGGGAAAGGAGGACAGCAGGTGAATGCATTGTTGATCTATTGGAGCACAATCTGTATGTGACTGTCTAAGTGGGTTCTTTCTAGTCCTTTCTTGGTGGGAGCAGAGTCTATGGTTCTCCCTTTAATTGCTACAAGTATGCAAATGTGCAAATCACCTGGAAGGTTCGCCTGTTTGGCCCCACTCTGCCCACCTTAGAATGATCCAAAAGTTTTCCTGCCTTTTGCCAGGATGATGGAAAGCTTAACAAGTGCCCTCTCCTACCCCTCAGTGTGTTACCCACCGATCTTGGTGAGGAGTTCTTGATGCCAAGGAATACGAGGACATCTCCACCAAACAAAGAAGCACTTACTTCATATTGTGACGAGGAAGGACCCTTGTTTAGTGGAGAATTACCTCTTTGTAGTCTTGCTGTCTTCTCTATAGGAGGATTCATGTTATCACATATTTCTGGATAAAGATGCACCAGGAACATTCATATTGGCAAAACACACACAAGGTCACTGTTGATATTTCCTTGGGCTCCATTACGCAGCTGTAGTGTAGAATATATACTGGACAGTGACTCAAGGAGGCAGAAAGAACTCCAATTGGATAGATATTTTGTGGAAACCTGTGGACTCTTGTTGGATAAAAGGGCAGGTGAGGTTCCTTTGTGGCCAAGTCACTCACACAGCTACTGACACACACACACAGACACTCACACACCCACTCTCAGATCCACTCAGACACTTATGCACCCACTCGCAGACCCACTCAGAGACTCACACACCCACTTATAGACCACTCAGACACTCATGGGCCCACTCAGACATCTGTGCACCCACTCTCAGACACTCTAAGACATTCATGCACCCACTCACAGACCTACTCAGACTCACACACCCACTCACCGACCCACTCAGAAACTCATGCACTCATTCAGAGATCCACTCAGTGACTCATGTGCCCACTCACAGACCTACTCAGACACTCACACACTCACTCAGAGACTCATTAAGACACTCACACACAGACCCACTCAAAGACTCACACACCCACTCATAGACCCACTTAGACACTCACGCACCAACTTACTGGCCCACTCAGGCATTCAGGCACCCACTCACAGAACCCCACAGACACTCACACACCCACTCACAGAGACACTCTCACACCCAGAGACTCCCTCTCTCACCTACTTTTACACCCAGACAGAAACTCCACATCCACTCTCACATCTACATAGACCCTCTCATAACCAGTCTCACACCCCGGCAGACTGTGTCACACCCACTCTCATACCCAGAGACACTCTCTCACACCTATTCACACAACCAAAGAGACAGGCCCTGTGGCAAACACCCACTGTGCATGGTCAAAGGCAATGCATGGCCCTTGGTTGGGTGGTTGTAAGGGATTGGCTGTAGGGCCTGGCTACAGCCAACCACTGGTGTACATAGCTGAAGGCCATGTGCAGCAATGGTTGGATTAATGTATAGTAATTAAAATTACTTTAATTAAAATTACGTTAAAAAATAGAAATTCACTCAAAAACAAAGGTTACAGAGATGTTATAGTTAGGTTCTGGATTTACTCGTTATTTCAAGTAACTATAACTTGTGCCCTTGCCATGCACTGCTGATTACTCCAGATATTACAGCACTTATGACAACTTTTATAATGTCACTAAAAATACAAATGAAGAATTAGCAGTCAAATTAATGAAGAAAGAACTGTGCATGGCGGGGGCACAAGTTATAGTTCCCTTAGGGAGCAAGTTATCGCTACTTGAAACAACGTCCCTGTAACCTTTGTTTTTTTAGTGAATTTATATATATCAGTTCACAATATTAATTAAAACTGATTGTAGTTTTAATTATTTGTTGATATATTTAATTTAATGTATTTAATAATTGTTTTGGATAGATAGATAGATAGATAGATAGATAGATAGATAGATAGATAGATAGATAGATAGATAGATAGATAGATAGATTTAAAATGATTATTTTACTATCACATTTTCATCCATGCTAGATGATTCTGCTTAAAGTGAAGTCCAAATTCTATGGTGGTCAGAGCAAAGCAGGTAAAATGCTTGCTAATCATTTAAAAATTGGAAATATTATTAATGAATTGGATAATACTGTTTCAGTTTTTAATACTTGCATGTCTAAATCATTTCAATGTTTTTATGAATTATCATACAGTGAAGATAGCACTCCATGTGCACCTAATGTCCCAACATTGTTTTGATTATATTTCTTGTCCTCCCTCACTCCTTGACAAATTTACATATCTTGAAGCTGATACTACAATTCAGGATGTTTTAGCTGTAATTAAATCTCCAAAGAGAGAAAAAGCTCGTGGTCTGGGAGGGTTCCTCAGTTACCTTATTATTCGTTGCTGTCCCTTTTGCACCAAAATTATCAGAGCTTTTGAATTCCTTTATTTCTGATTCCAATGCTAGTGGCTCCTTTTTGGAAGCCTTGATAACTATTACCCCCAAACATGATAAAGATCCTAGGCTTTGTAAAAAAATGATAGACCCATCTCACTTATCAATTATGATTCCAAGATATTTGCTGAGATCCTGGCTTCACAAGCTGGACGAGTGAACACCCCACTAGCTGTATTGTCATTAGATCCTGAAAAAGCTTTTGATCAACTCAACTGGCAATATATGTTTCCCGTCTCACGTCTCACTGCTTTGGATTCACACCTAAATTAATTTAATTTATGAAGCTATTATATTCCAATTCTCATGCTGGTGTATTTTTTTATTAGCTGTTTTTTATTTTGATCAAGGTACGAGACACAGCTGTCCTCTTTCTCTCTTACTATTTGTTTTGTGTTTTGAACCATTGTAGGAATGCATCAGCTGTAACACAACCATATCAGGTTTCGCACATGGTTTGCAAGAATTTGAGTTGTCTGCATGCACTGATGAAGTTTTGATATAAATGTGCAATGCTCTTACTTCATTCGACTCGTTTTTGAAACATGTTTTTTTGTACTTTGGTATATCAGGTTATAAACTTAATTTCACTGAAACCGAGGTTTTGCCCATGAAATCTGCATTTTGTCACCGTAGGTTTACTAACTGTAATCATACATGATGTCCCTTAAAATGTAATATCTTGGTGTCTGATTTTCTTTTACTATTAGAAAAACTGTCATAATTTTGTTACATTAAAATCCAAGATACAAGCATTATTTTCTGTTTGGTCTCGGCTATAACTTATCACACCAGGATGGCCGGATACAATTAAAATTATTATTGTACCACATATTCTATACACTATTTCCATGTTATCCTTTATACAGCTTCATTCCATTTGAATGAATTTTGTATGGAGTATTGAGACTCCACTTACTGCTATCACCAAGCTCAAGCAACCGCAAAGCGAGGTGGTGTTAGATTCTCTGATTTTAAACTATACCATTCCTCTTTTATACTTGTCTTGATACATGCCTTTCAAGATAACACCATACCTTCATGGATTAGATTTGAATGTTCTTTACTTAATGAGTGTTCTTTTTTAGAGGTGTTATTTTTATGTTTTCTTTAAATCCCATTTTAAAACAGTTGCACTTTTTACCAAATAGAATACTGTTTGATAAGTTCTCTCTTCATCAATGTTTATTACATTAATTTCTTTGGTACAAGAAGTAATGCATATATTTATCCTACCTACACTATGTCTGAGCATAGAGTAATAAGCCTAATCTTCCCTTCCGGTTATCCCCCTGGGGGTACACCATCCCACATACCGGGAGGAAGAAGCCTGTAGTCTAAAGAGACACCGTTCCCAAGTGGATCAGGGGTCTGGCCGTCTAGGCAAGTAGCTTCAGCAAAGCAATCAGTAATCAGCATACAGTTGTGGTCATCTGGCTGGAATCTCCCTCTGCTGTGTCTGGGACACTTAAGACATACAATATATCATTTCACTTTCAACATTAGCAAAGCAAAAAAGTATTAATTATATGCATCAGTTTCTGAATGATAATTGTATTGCAACCTTTTATTTTCTACAAACAAAATATAAACAAAATATCAACAACCTGATATCTTTTTTTCCTCAATTTCTGGATAAACTGTGGCTTAAAATATTCCTCTAAAGCAGCCTATATTACACAGTACTTCTTTTTTAGTTATAATAGAGCTGTTGATATCTACCTCTCCTCTGTGCTACTCTTGTACTAAACATAATGGCACGTTAGTTCCCATGCTATACAATTGCTTTTTGGACTTCTGTTTACAACTTTTTCAATGTAATATTAATCTCATATTTCTTAAACTATTCTTAAATCACCTTGCTGCACTGCATCGTGTGACAAAGAAAGGGCAGGAATGCACCACATTTAAGGCAATATAGCACATTCTTGCCTTTTCCCCTGTGCTGGTGCCCTTTTGGCAGCCTAGGGCCATCTCAGGTACCCTTGAACCAAGGTGAAAGCGTGGCTCCATTGCATGCAGGGTTGTTTTTGTGCAGGAAGGCAGAACTTCCTGCACAAAAACAATCCTGAGAGACACAACCCTATTTCTTTAAGTCAAGAAATGCTAACATAAAACTAATTGCTTAAAAGGTGTTGTGCTACACGTATGGATATCATACCATAGCACAGAAGATAGAGAGATAAGTGTCCCGAACGATAGAGGAACTGTGAAGAGGATATTATGGGAATGCCATGCATTGAAATATTTTTTTTGCAGCCATTAATAACAAATTGTAAGCAGTATTAAACGCAAAGTCTAGCACAATAGTGATTTAACCTCCCTTAGAGGCAGTCGAGAAGCAGGTAAAAAAAATAAAAGAAAGCTGCAAAGTGGACACTATCTGCACTTTCTGTTGGAAGAAAACTGGTGATGAGACATTGGAAGCACACACAAAGGTTGAGATTGCAGCATATGAACGATGTATTACCCTAAACCGGTGGAGAAAAAGAAAGGAAGGTCCAGTTCTGGAAAGCCTGGAAGGCATCTACTTAGCAATGTTAACAATATGAGACAAGAGTAGGCATGTGTAAGGGTTTCAAGGCAAAGGGCAATGTTAGACTTTTCATCCTTGGCGTAGTCTCCCATAACCTTTTGCATCTGTTTCCCAGGTTGTTGATGTGTGCTGGACTCTGTTTTTGCTGTTTTTGTTACTCTGGGCACTTTACTGCTACTAACCAGTGCTAAAGTGCAAGTGCTGCTATACAAAATGTGTATGTAATTGGTTCATCCATGATTGGCATATTTGAGTTACTGGTAAGTCTCTAGTACAGTGCACTGGAGGTGCCCAGGGCCTGTAAATCAAATGCTACTAGTGGGCCTGCAGCACTGGTTGTGCCACCCACATTAGTAGCTCTGTAAACATGGCTCAGACCTGTCACTTCAGTGTCTGTGTGTGCAGTTTTAAACTGTAAATTCAACTTGGCAAGTGTACCCACTTGCCAGGCCTAAACATTCCCTTTTCTTACATATCAGACACCCCTAAGGTAGGCCCTAGGTAGCCCCAAGGGCAGGGTGCAATGTATGGTTAAGGAAGGACATATAGGCCCTCATTCGGACCTTGGCGGGCAGCGGAGGCCGCCCGCCAAAGTCCCGCCGTCAGGTTACCGTTCTGCGGTCGAAAGACCGCGGCGGTAATTCTGACTTTCCCGCTGGGCTGGCGGGCGGCCGCCTTCAGGCCGCCCGCCAGCCCAGCGGGAAAGAGGCTTCCACGATGAAGCCGGCTCGGAATCGAGCCGGCGGAGTGGAAGCTGTGCGACGGGTGCAGTTGCAACCGTCGCGTATTTCACTGTCTGCGCAGCAGACAGTGAAATACATTTAGGGGCCCTCTTACGGGGGCCCCTGCAGTGCCCATGCCAGTGGCATGGGCACTGCAGGGGCCCCCAGGGGCCCCGCGACCCCCCCTACCGCCATCCGGTTCCCGGCGGGAGAACCGCTGGGAACTGGATGGCGGTAGGGGGGGTCGGAATCCCCTCGGCGGCGCAGCTAGCTGCGCCGCCTTGGAGGATTCCAATGGGCGGCGGTACACTGGCGGGAGCCCGCCAGTGTTGCCGGTCCGACCGCGGCTTTACCGCCGCGGTCGGAATGCCCATTGGAGCACCGCCGGCCTGTCGGCGGTGCTCCCGTGGTCCTCCAACCCGGCGGTCATGGACCGCCAGGGTTGGAATGACCACCATAGTAATGTGTTTTAAATGTCCTGACAGTGAAATACTGCTAAATTCATTTTTCACTGTTGCAAGGCATGTCCCTCTCATAGGTTAACATGGGGGCTACCTTTAAATATGATTAAAGCGTAGATTCCCTTTGAGAGCGGATGGACATGTGGAGTTTGGGGTCTCCGAGCTGACAATTTAAAAATACATCTTTTAGTAAAGTTGATTTTAAGATTGTGTGTTGAAAATGCCACTTTTAGAAAGTGAGCATTTTCTTACTTAAACCATTTCTGTGACTCTGCCTGTTTGTGGATTCCCTGTCTCGGTCCATTTGACAGTTGGGCTTGTTGCACCTCTCACTAGACAGTGACACAAAGGGAGCTGGGTGTAGCCTGCATATCCTGATGAGCCATCTGTGCTAGGAGGGAGGGGAGGAGTGGTCACTCACACCTGAAAGGGCTGTGCCTGTCCTCACACAATGCAGTCTCCAACTGTGTGTCTGGGGCCTGGCCTGGGCAAGGCAGGACTTCACAAACAAGAGAGACTTTTCTTTGAAGTAAGCCTACTTCAAAGGGCAAAATAGGTATACAAAGGGCACCCAAAACCCAGACCTTAGAGCACTTCTGGAAACCAAGAGGAACCTCTGCCTGGAGAAGAGCTGCCCTGCCTGTGACTGTGCTTTGTGGAGCTATCCTACAGTTGCTGCTTCTGCCTGTGCAAGAGGACAAAGACTGGACTTTGTGTTGCCTTTCTTCTTGTGAAGAACTCTCCAAGAGCTTGAATTAGAGCCTACCTCCTGTTGTTGAAGGCTCAGGGAGAGCAAAGACTTCTCTCTGCCAGCACCTGGAGCCTCTCCTGAGACTCCTACCCCGCCAAGTGGTGCCCATCCAGTTCCTGGAATTCTGAAAGGAAAAGCTGGCAGAACAAGAGTAAGAAATCCACGCACAGACTGCTGTGCGGGGAAAAGATTAACGGAACTCCGAGACGCAGCTGAAAAATCGATGTACAGCCGACTTCACGGCTGAAAATCGATGCTTGCCTGCAGCGGGGCTGGAAGATCGACACACGCGGCTGGAGAAACAACACGCAGCATCGCTGACGGAGGTTGGTGAGATCGCAACCCACGCTGTGTGGTTTTCGGATCATCACGCAGCAGGATTTCCGACGCAAACATAACTGGGCATGTAAAAACGACGCAAGACCTGCCCGGACCCGAGAGTGCTGTTCGAATCGACGCATCGCTCTCCTGCAGAGTGAAGAAATGATGCATGCCAACTCAACTGAAGGAGAAATGATGCACGGTCTCACTCGTGAGTAATATCAACGCATCACAAGCCCCTTTTGATGAACACTCACCCATGCTGGGTTATTTTTGACGCACCCAGGTACATTTCACCACTAACAGCGTTAGCATTGTGTTTAAAATTGTTTGAAGACTCTTTTTGGTTTTTAATTGATAACTTGACTTGTGTATTGTGAATTTTTGTTGTTTTGGTCTTGATTTGTTTAGATAAATATTCTCTATTTTCCTAAATCTGTGTTGTGTCATTTTGTAGTGTTTTCATTAAGTTACTGTGAGTGTTGTTGCAAATACTTTACACCTAGGACTCTGAAGTTAAGCCTACTGCTTGTGCCAAGCTACCAAGGGTGTAAGCAGGGGGTTAGCTGAGGATGAGGATGATTCTCTTTTACCCTGACTAGAGTGAGGGTCCTAGCTTGGATAGGGGGTAACCTGACTGCCAACCAAAGTCTCATTTCTAACAGCTAACTTAAAACAAATCTCTAAAATACAGTGAAACTCATGTCACATACAAAGTTAACAATCTTGAAATCACACTCAAACTGGCAGAATAATATATTGTCAGAACTGCACCAGAGACCCATTGGAAATAGTTACTTTGATGGCCAAGTGGTTTAGGAAGTTGAATAGTGAAAATAGCTAATAGACACTTAGGGCCCTAGTTATGAAAAATATCATGCAGTGTAACCGCATTGCAGCAAGTCAACTTGCTGCGCTGCATTGCATGACAGAGAAAGGGCAAGAATGTACTGTATTTGAGGCAATATGGCACATTCTTGCCTTTTCCCCTGCATAGGGCCAACTCAGGTACCCTTGCACCATGATACAAGCGTGCCTCCATTACATGCAGGATTGTTTTTGTGCAGAAAGGGACAACTTCCTCCATAAAAACAATCCTGAGAGGCACATTCCTCTTTCTATGTGAACATATAGAAAGTAGAAGTAACAAGGAAAAATGAAGATATTTCTCCTTGTTACGTCTCTCCTTGGAAGCATATCTGTTTAGCACATTCCCAGGTTTAACAATTCTGGTAAATCTGGAGATGCATCAAAAACCATGGGAGTTGCGTGGGAACACCCCTGCAATATCGATGGAACGCCTTCCAAGGGCAGAGTAAGGCAATGCAACAATTTGCGCTGTCTTGCCTTACTACAGATTTATGGAGCCACCCAAGGCCACGCACAGAGGCCTTCCGTAGCTTCATAAATCTGAATTGAGGTTTGTGTTGCTCTTACACCATGGTGTGTGGTGCAAGAGTGACACAAACTACCTTGAAAATCTGTCCCTTAGCATATGTTAGTAAGGAGTGGGGGAAGAGGTACTGTGATGAGCTAGTTTAGTGGGAAACTATATTTACATGAAAATATAACTTATATCACCTTTGTTTATTTGTATTAAGTGTTTCCATGCACCAAAGATATTCTAGAGGTGATGCACAGCTGAAAGAGATGCACTCTCCTGCTAGGTGTAGTGCCAGTAAGTCTGCTCATCTTCGGCTTAGCATGGTGTGGCTTTCTTGCGTTAACATCTAACGTTAGAAGTACATTGGGGTTCATAGGATAACCAATAACATTTTAATAGGCAGAAAGACTGGTTATATGTACATCTGTATATGTCATAAACTGTCAACATCAAATAGAGGGACAGGGAGAATTGAAGGTCCAGTGTATAGTCTCCCCAAGTAACAAAGGACAAAAGGAATACACTGTTCCTAATAAAAAGAAGAAGGGAACCCCTGTGGTTTAGGAGCAAGAGCCCTCACACATCCATTCGGATGTCATGCTTCATCATTGGGGTGCTCCTTGTCAGACCAGCGCTGCAATGTCTGACGGGCTCCCCGTTAGGGGGCTCTTTGCAGGAGAACTTTTTTAGAATAACTGCTGTGGTGGACTAAGACCTACAGGCAGGTGGTGATTCAAGAACAGGAGAGGTTTAAAATTGGTTCTCGGTCCTGACAAGCTATTCTCATTTAATGGACAGGGAGGGGATAGGACCATGAATAAAAACAGGTTTAAAGTGAAAAATGAGGTAATGCTCAAACACTTTCTAAGGGTGATGGGGGCGAGAAATTATCTCAAAGCCACCCAGACAACGGTCAACATGTTTTGCGTCTTACGGTCTAACAGATCCACTGACGCTTCTTCAGGACCATACATCAAAAAGACACTTCTCCTGTATCACAATAATTAAAGCATTATAGTGTACAACCTTCACCCCATCATCCAACGTTGTTAAGAAATTAATCAACAAGAGGTGGACAATTCTTACAAGTGGAGGAGAGACTATCCCTAGATCCCTCTTTGCTATTAAGAGGACACAGAACATTAAGGATTTAGTGGTACATACCCGACCACGTAACAATCGCAGCGACAGCTCACAATCGACACTCTGGAATATCTCTCCAGTGACTGGCCACTATCCTTGTGGGCAGTGTAACGTATGCCCTTTGACCAATACCATCAAGACCCTTGACTTAGAACCTTTTGGCCACTGGCGCCTTACAAAACACACTAACTGCAACACTAGACAGTCGAGGTCATTACAACATTGGCGGTAAAAGCCGATTACCGCAGTGCAGAAGACCGCCAACACACCGCCGTGGCCGCGGAAATCCGCCACAGCTATTATGACCCACATCCCGAAATCCGACAAAATTCAGACACCCACACAAGTCCGCCACATCAAAGGTCAGTGATAAACTGGCGAAAACAAAACCTCCACGCCAACAGAAATACGCCCATGCTATCACGACCCACGAATCCACGCGGCGGTCTTTCAACCGCGGTATTCCATTGGCGGTACACACCGCTGCGCTCAAAATACACACACATATACAAAACACCACCACATTGGACAAGTCGAAAGACACACACCTGAGACACATACACACACCACTCCCACACACTCAATACAATATAAAACACACACGCACATCACCCACAAACCCCTATGACAACAATTGAGAACGAAGCACAGAGAGAGAGACACCACCTTCCACAAACTAGCAGCCACAGACACTCAACACCATCATCCACACTACAGTACTTCCACGCACAAAACACCACACACCACTACATATCACCAGACTTATCACCACATCCACCACCCCACACATCACCTACACCACCCCATGGCACGGCAAAAACACCCCAGGTTCTCTGAGGAGGAGCTCAGGGTCATGGTGGAGGAAATCGTACGGGTAGAGCCACAGCTATTTGGCTCACAGGTGCAGCACACCTCCATTGCTAGGAAGATGGAGCTATGGAGAAGAATAGTCGACAGGGTAAACGCAGTGGGACAGCACCCAAGAAATCGGGACGACATCAGGAAGAGGTGGAACGACCTACGGGGGAAGGGGCATTCCGTGGTCTCCAGACACAACATCGCAGTACAGTGGACTGGCGGCGGACACCTACCTCCTCCCCCACAACTAACAACATGGGAGGAGCAGGTCTTTACTATTCTGCATCCTGAGGGCCTTGCAGGAGTCGGTGGAGGAATGGACTCTGGTAAGTCAAAACTTAACTATCATATCCCCAACCCTACCTGCATGCTATCACATACCCCCACCCTCGCCCCCACCCCTATCACTCCAACTCCTCACAAATGTACCAATATCACAAACCACCCATCCCAACACCAAGCCCTGCATGCAAAAACAAAGCATGGACACCCATCACTAAAGCATGCCCACTGCACATACCCATAACACCCCCTTCAACCATCATCACACAAGCCCACACACAGGAATGCTAGCACTGGGCTACACGGTCACCCACCCATTGCACACCATGAAACACACAGATTCAATAACCATGCCTTTCCACCCCTGCAGGACCACTACCCAACGTCACCAGACAGGAGGGTCCAGACATCTCCACCCCACCCACAGAAGAGGCCCACAGTGATGACAGCAGCTCTGTCCACCTGGATTTAGATGACCAGCCCGGACCATCGTTCCCCTCGCACAGGCACAGCCCACCACAGAGCTTCCACCCTCTGGTAACACCAGCACAGCACCCAACCAGCGGGCCCATACCTCCGTCCCCAGGAAACGTCAATCAGCTGTGTATCCACCACTACAGGAAACCCAGGATAACCCACCACCCCAACAACAACAGGGACCTGGGGGCAGTGATAGTGGGCACACGGTCCAGGGGACAGAGGCACAGGAACACAGGGGAACTGGGAGGGCTGTCATGCGACAGGGGGCGGACAGGCCTAGGGAACCCACTCTCCACGAGGCCCTCTCCTCCATCATGGGAGCATACCACCACTCCCAGGAGTCGATGGCAACGGTACTGGCCAAGTTTCAGGAGACCCAGCGCCTGCAGGAGTAACAGTATTTGGGCTTCAGGGAGGAACTCAGAACCATCAGCACCGCCCTGGGCACCATCGTAGGGGTGCTGAAGGAGATACTGAACACCAGGAGGGACACTGTGGCACTCCAAGGGGCCACTGACACTAGCCTGGACGATGAACTGCCTACCACCTCCGACGGCGCTAGTGGACATGAGGCACTGCCACAGGACCACCACACTAGCAGCCCACCCCCTGCAGACGGAGAACCACCCCGCAAGTGGTCCCTGAGAACCAGGAACAAGACAGAGCACGATGCCAAGACCCCCGCCAAGAAATAAGACCACCCTGATTGTCATCCTACTGTCCCACTTTGTAACCCTGTCCATATTGGAACTGCCCCAGCTACACTTCCGATGCCCATATGGGCAATGCACCTGTGAGACTAATAGACTGGACTCTGCCATGGACATTCCTCCACCATCACCTCTCACCATTTTACAACCCCCCTCCAATATTTAGCACTGCAATAAACACCCTTTAAGCACAAAACAACCTGGAGTCAGTCTGTGATTTAGAAAATGTACATTAGCAATGACAGTGACAAAATGTTTTTTCATATTTAATGTCAACATACCTATGTCACACATCTGAAGTCCATGAGGAATCTAAGCAGATGACACGCGTTGGAAACCACACCTGTGAAACCGTAATGGAAATGTACAACTCAGTTACCATATACTGGTTGAAATCAACAGACAGGATAGAGGTAGAAGTGTGAAAGTACTTGTAGTAAGCTGGAATGTATTCTCACCTGTGTGTCACTGGAAATATTGCTGGATAACTGAGACCCTGTTGTCAATGTCTTCTTCCTCTGCTTCCTCCTCATCACTGTCCACAGGCTCCACAGGTGCCACAACACCGTCACCTGGACCATCCTCCTGCAGAAAAGGCACCTGTCGTCGCAAAGCCAAATTCTGAAGCATACAGCAGGCCACGATGATCTGGAACACCTTCCTTGGTGAGTAGAATAGGGAACCACCTGTCATATGGAGGCACCTGAACCTGGCCTTCAGGAGGCAGAAGGTGCGTTCGATCACCCTCCTAGTCCACCCATGGGCCTCATTGTAGCGTTCCTCTGCCCTGGTCCTGTGATTCCGCACTGGGGTCAGTAGCCATGACAAGTTGGGATAACCAGAGTCCCCTAATAGCCACACCCGGTGCCTCTGGAGTTGACCCATCACATAAGGGATGCTGCTATTCCGCAGGATGTAGACGTCATGCACTGAGCCTGGGAACATAGCATTCACCTGGGAGATGTACTGGTCTGCCAAACATACCATCTGTACATTCATCGAATGATAACTCTTGCGGTTCCTGTACACCTGTTCACTCCTGTGGGGGGGACCAGAGCTACATGGGTCCCATCAATGGCACCTATGATGTTAGGGATATGTCCAAGGGCATAGAAGTCACCTTTCACTGTAGGCAAATCCTCCACCTAAGGGAAAACGATGTAGCTCTGCATGTGTTTCAGCAGGGCAGACCACACTCTGGACAACACGTTGGAAAGCATAAGCTGGGACATCCCTGATGCCATGGCCACTGTTGTTTGAAATGACCCATTTGCAAGGAAATGGAGCACTGATAGCACCTGCACTTGAGGGGGGATTCCTGTGGGATGGCGGATTGCTGATATCAGGTCAGGCTCCAACTGGGTACACAGTTCCTGGATTGTGGCACGGTCAAACCTGTAGGTGATGATTAAATGTCGCTCCTCCATTGTCAACAGGTCCACCAGCGGTCGGTACACCAGAGGATTCCCGCCATCTCCTCACATGTCCCAGCGGACGGTGCCTAGGAAGGACAACAGCGAGCACACAGTCAAACAACTCAGAGGTATATACCCACAGTCTACACAGAACATAATCCAAAAAGTTGCCTGTATGTGTGTTGAGTCTAGGCCTAGGTATGTGTGATGCACTTAAAAATGAACCCATGTGGGCCCCTGAAATTGCGGCTGCCTGACCTCTAAACTGGGACAATGGGATGTGAGGTAACTGCGCTGACGTTGTACACCGTCGTGGTAGGCGGTCGAAGACCGTGGCGCAATGCTGCATTGGTTAACATTGGACCCTATGGGTCCCAGGAGCCAATGACGAAGTGCGACGGCGGTGATGGTACGCACCGCCGCGGATGTCACTGCCACGGACGTGACCGCCATTTTCTATCTGTTCAATCACTCGATACCTGATCTTCGACAGGAGAGGACCTACACTGCAAGTGCTGCTGTGACCTCGGTCTGGAAGAGACAATGGCTCGTGCGTCTGGGGAAAGGGCCCCTGCCTTCACTGCACAGGAGCTGGAGAACCTCGTGGACGGGGCCCTCCCCAGGTACACGCTACTCTATGGTCCTCCAGACCAACAGGTAAGTACACAGGGAGCATGTTGTATGGGCTATGCCTGAGTGGAGAGGGCTGGTTGTAAGAATGAAGGGGGCACAGTTCTGTGTGCATGAAGGACTGTGAATGCATGTGCCACATGGCAAGGGTAGGGATGTGGGCCACTCACTTCGACGGTGCAGTTGCTAATGACTTCTCTTCTTCCCCTGTACATTTCATTTAGGTCAGCGCCCACCAGAAGAAGGATGTTTGGCGTGCCATCGCCAAGGACGTCCGGACCCTGGGGGTCCACCACAGACGGAGCACCCACTGCCGTAAAAGATGGGAGGACATTTGCCGCTGGAGCAAGAAGACGACGGAGGCTCAGCTGGGGATGGCCTCCCAACGTGGGAGGGGTGCCCGTCGCACCATGACCCCCCTGATGTTCCGGATCCTGGCGGTGGCCTACCCTGAGTTGGATGGGCGCTTGAGGGAATCACAGCAGACACAAGGGGGTGAGTACAACATCATTCTGCTGACTTTGTGCGCAGTGAAGGTGTCTGGGTGGGGGAGGAGGGCTGTGGGTTCCCCAAGGCCAGGGCGAGTTCCGTAGGCTAGGCCCCTCCATGATGCAGGCCATGTGGCACTCCACCCCACCTCTGTAGAGTGCCAAGTACAGGTATACATGCCCCTGTGTCATCTATGTGTGCAGATGTCGACCATAGCCATGTAGGCCATATCCCAGGAACTGCATCTGTAGAGCTCGACAGCGCGGCGTAGTGCAGGGTGCTGCTGTGTCTGTATTGTCCGCCAACGGTAGCGGTAAGCCATGCACTCAACCTGTCTTTCTTCTGTCACCCCCCCCCCCCCTTTTTGTGGTCTCCCTGTTCTTCTGTGAATCAGCATCATCAGGCGGAGGTACAGTGGCACCGGAGCACGAGGGAGCTGCATCCCACATGGCCATGGAGGGTCACACCACGGACTCTGAATATACCAGTGGGACGGAGGGCGAGGGGAGCTTCACGGCGGTCACAGGATCTGCAACCAGCGACACAGACTCGTCCTCCGATGGGAGCTCCCTTGTGGTGGCAGCAAAATCTGTGCCCCCCACTTCTCCAGGTACAGCCACCACCACCCCTACCAGCACTGCCCTCCCAGCAGCCCCTCAGCCTTCGCCCGTGCCCGCTCACCCAGGAGGGTGGGCATCACCTTCACCCCAGGCACCTCAGCCCCTGCCCATGTCACCTCTGCTGCCCTCAGTGAGGAGGTCATTGACCTCCTCAGGTCCCTCACTGTTGGGCAGTCTACCATTTTGAATGCCATCCAGGGTGTAGAAAGGGAATTGCAACACACAAATGCATTCCTGAAGGGCATTCATTCTGGTCAGGCTGCCCTTCATCGAACCCTGCAAACTCTGGCCTCAGCACTGATGGCAGCCATTGTCCCTGTGTCTAGCCTCCCCCCTCCAACTTTCTCCACCCATACCCAATCCCCTGTACCCCAGCCTATCCCAAGCACACCATCAGACCAGCATGCACACACCTCGCCACACAAGGGAAGCTCAGGCAAACATAAGCACCACACATCCCACAGGCACTCACCCAAGCATCACACACATACAGACACAGCAACATCCACTGCCTCCACTGTGTCCCCCTCGTCTCCCTCCTCCCTCCCAGTCTTGTCTACACTCTCACCTGCATACACTACCACTACAGCCACTAGGTCCCGCACCAGCACACCCATCACCACACCGCGCTCATGTGCAGTCTCCACCCCCACTACCATTTACACATCCCCTGTGTCCTCTCCCAGTGTGTCTGTGACGCCCCCTCCCAAAGTACACAAACGCAGGCACACACCCACCCAACATACATCCACCTCACGACAGCCTCCAGCGCATGCACCTGCACCCAAAGCCACAAAAGTTACACCTCCTACAACCACCTCCTCTTCCTCCACTCCCAGACCCCCTCCAGCTACCCGTCCCAGTGTTCCTAAGAAATCTTTCCTGACCAAGCTTGACCTATTTCCCCCCCCTCCAATTCATAGGTCCCGTACTAGCACCTCAGCCAAAAAATCTCCGGGACCAGTGGTGCCTGTTGTTAGAGGTATGTGGAGTGCACCGGGCACCAGGGCAGCCAGTGTGACACGGAGCCACAGCACAGCCAGTCCCCCCCGTGAAGCACCAGAAGTTGGACAGTGCCCGGCGGGAGAGGGGGAAGACTCCAGCCAGCAAAGCCGCTCACAAGGGTCCCGGGGGGAGTGTCCACTCAGCTGTGAATCCTCCCAAGGTGGGGAAGGGGCAGAAGAAATCGCCAAAGTCTGGGAGGAGCTGCACGGTGGAGAAGACCGCCATCATCCCCGCTGCCCAGGAGGCCACCGCCAGCCCAATCGTCACTGGCCAGGAGGCCACCGGCAGAGTCAGTGCCCAGGAGGGCAGCCCGATCATCACTGGGCAGGAGGCCACCGCCAGAGTCAGTGCCCAGGAGGACAGCCCGATTGTCAGTGGCCAGGAGGCCACCGCCAGAGTCAGTGCCCAGGAGGGCAGCCCGATCGTCACTGGCCAGGAGGCCACCGGCAGCCACTGCCCAGCTGCCCAGTAGGGCCCCAGCAGCCACAGCCCAGCTGCCCAATGAAGGACCGCCAGCCCCAGCCCAGATGGGCAATGAAGGACTGCCATGGCAAGCACCACTGAACAGGGCAAGCACCGCTGAACAGGGCAACGACCGCCATGGCAAGCACCGCTGAACAGGTCAGAAACTGCAAACTCAAGCACCGCTGAACAGGGCAAAGACCGCCATGGCAAGCACGGCTGAACAGGGCAAGCACCGCTGAACAGGGCAAAGACCGCCATGGCAAGCACCGCTGAAACAGGGCAAGCACTGCTGAACAGGGCAAAGACCGCCATGGCAAGCACTGCTGAACAGGTCAGAAGCTGCAAACTCAAGCACCGCTGAACAGGGCAAAGACTGCCATGTCAAGCACCGCTGAACAGGGCAAGCACCGTTGAACAGGGCAAAGACCGCCATGGCAAGCACTGCTGAACAGGTCAGAAACTGCAAACTCAAGCACCGCCGAACAGGGCAAGGACTGCCAGCTCAAGCACCACTAGCCCATGAGTGGCAGGGGCAGTGACGCACTTGGGACCGTCACGGGGAGAGTGATGCACTCTGGGCACCAGTCCCCCTCCAGAACCAGTGGAGACATGCATCCACTCAGTCTGTCCTGCACAGGATGAAGCACTCTGGGCACAAAGCCCCCTCCAGAACCAGTGGAGAAAGGCATCCACTTGAGAGACTGTGGCTTTGCACTCCCCAGGATGGTACAGTGGGCAACCCACCCACTGTAGAGACTTGAGAGACTGTGGCTTTGCACTCCCCAGGTTGGTACAGTGGGCAAATCACCCACTGCAGAGACTTGAGAGACTGTGGCTTTGCACTCCCCAGGATGGTACAGTGGGCAAACCACCCACTGTAGAGACTTGAGAGACTGTGGCTTTGCACTCCCCAGGATGTAACAGTGGGCAACCCACCCACTGTAGAGACTTGAGAGACTGTGGCTTTGCACTCCCCAGGATACATCAATGGGCATGGAGTCCCCTCGTGGATCTGGCGTGGTGCACTCATCCGGCTGAGGTGCCCCCCCTTCCCTTCCCCCTGAGGTGCCTGTTGCATTTGTACCTGATGCCCCAGCAGTGTTCTCTCCGTTTTGATCAGGTATCTTGTGTGGGCCTCGCCCATGCATTTTGGGCCCCGTGGTCCACGGACAATGACTTGTGCATTACCTGCACTACTAATCGTGGTGTATATTTTGTTGAATGTGTATATATATATATATATATATTTATATATATATATATATGTAGATATTTGGTTACTGTATTTTGATATATTACAATGGTTCCACTAATTTCCGTTGGTCTTTGCATTCTTCCGGGGGGGTTGTTACTGAAATGTTTGGATATGCATTGGTGTGTGTGTTGTAGTGGGTGAGGGTCAGGGTGGGGGTGGGGGTGTTGCGTGTGTGTGTCCCTGTCTTTTGCCTCCCCCTCCCCTAGGTCGTAGGTGCAGGGGAGTGTTAAAGTGGCTGTCTTTGTTGGCAGTTTCCGCCACGGTCATAATTCCCATTTTTTTACCGCCGGCCTGTTGGCGGTCTTACCGCAGCTTTAACACCGTCCGCCAGGGTTGTAATGACCCCCAGTGTATCTATATGATCACGTGCCCGTGTGGTTTACGCTACGTGGGCATGACGACGAGACCTGTGAAGTTAAGAATAAACAAACACCCCAGTAACATCAGGTGTAGGCTCATTACTACGAAACTCTGCGCTCATACAACACCGTATCGGAATACATAATGTTGCGCTACATTTTGGGTATAATTAGAAACAATGTTTGAGTCGGTTTTTCCCTTATTTGTTGCATATGATAATGACGGTGTATTACACTTTTGACTTGATATAAGGTTGTTATTTGACTCAAAATGATCCCTTTTTAAACTTGATAGGAGATGCTTTTGTGTTAATTATCCCATTTCTCTATTTAGTAGCGACAACCTTAAGCTTGTACCTCCTATGGAGACCTTCCTAGAATAAGGGATGGTAAGCTCTTTTTTAGTTTCACATTGTGCTTTGTGGTGTATCACTCAGTGTGCGCACTAATCCAGCACTGGTCACGATTACATTACTATTACTTATATTGTTTTTATCCACCTTCTTACTTCTTATAGGGCGACCTTAATATGTTTAGTTGACTGGACGGACAGTACGCTTTGTTGTAAGTGACTGCGAAGTTTGGCCTGGTTCATGAGACTCTTGATAAATTACACTATAAGGCTTTAATTATTGTGATACAGGAGAAGTGTCTTTTTGATGTATGGTTCTGAAGAAGCGTCAGTGGATCTGTTGGACCATAAGACGCAAAACATGTTGACCGTTGTCTGCATGGCTTTGAGATAATTTCTCGCTGCCATCACCCCTAGAAAGTGTTTGAGCATTACCTCATTTTTCACTTTCAACCTGTTTTTAATCTTGGTCCTATCCCCTCCCTGTCCATTAAATGAGAATAGCTTGCCGGGATAGATAACCAATTTTAAACCTCTCCTGCTCTTGAATCACCACCTGCCTGTAGGTCTTAGTCCACCACGGCAGTTATTCTAAAAAAGATCTCCAGCAAAGAGCACCCTAACGGGGAGCCCGGCAGACATTGCAGCGCCGGTCTGACTAGGAGCACCCCAATGATGAAGCATGACATCAGAATGGATGTGTGAGAGCTCTTGCTCCTAAACCACAGGGTTTCCCTTCTTCTATTTATTAGGAACAGTGTATTCATTTTGTCTATTATGTCATAAACTGCACATTTGGGCCCAGATGTTTGACTATTTCATTTTGCAAGTCTCTAATTGCAATTTGCAAAAAGTCACAATTAGAGACTCACAAAATGAAATGTACAGATATGTCTCAGAAACACTTAACAATTCCCAATGGGGTTGCAAAGACCTACCTCATCAATATTCATGAGGTGTGTTGCAATCTGCGCTCCCGTTGGGAATGGTTGCACACACAGGGATAGGGGCCTGCTGAGGACAGCACACCACCATGTCTGTGACTGCTTTTTAAATAAAGCAGTTTTTTTTAAAATGGAAGCCATTTTCCTTAAAGGAAAATGGGTTGCATTTCAAACAAAAAAATGAAACATTTCCTTTTCATTTTTTTAGAGTAGACTGAAAAAATATTTTCACTTCCATTCACAAAGGTGGAAGGGGTCCCTTTGGAACCCCTTCCCATTTGCAAATGGGTTAACACCAATTTGAAATTGGTGTTAACTGTGATTGTTTTGTGACTGCATTCATTATCACAAAACAATTATACATGTCACTGTGACTCAGTTAGGAAGGGACACCCTGGAACACCCCTTCCTAATTTCAACTTGCAAACCCATTTTATGATTGGGTAAATAGATTACCAAATCGCAAAATTTTGTTTGTACATTGTACCCCTCTGCCTGGAACGACTCCTGGTGGCCTACCTCACTAGGAACCCCACCGACACCGATCGACCACGCATGCAACCTGGGCTTTGTCCTCGACTCCTCCCTCACCATGTCTACTCAGGTCAACGCAGTTTCCTCCTCCTACTACAACACACGCCGCATGGTCCGCAGGATCTACAAGTGGATCATGACGGAAAAAAGAAGAACGTGACACAGGCCCTCGTCAGCAACAGGCTAGACTACAGCAACGCACTCTACACAGGCATCCCAGCAAAAGACCTACGATGCCTCCAACGCATCCAAAACGCCTCCGCCCGGCTGATCCTCGACGTACCGCACCGCAGCCACATCTCCCACCACCTGAGAAACCTTCACTGGCTCCCCATGGACAAGAGGATCACTTTCAAGCTTCTTACCCACGCTAACAAAGCACTCCACGACACCAGACCAGCCTACCTGAACAACAGAGTCAGCTTCTACACCCCCACCCGTCAGCTCCGCTCCCCAAACCTCGCCCTCGCCGTCGTTCCCCGCATCCAACGAAAGACTTCCGGTGGCAGATTCTTCTCATACCTCGCTGCCAAGACCTGGAACACCCTCCCTACCAACCTGCGACAGACCCAAGACCTACTCACCTTCAGTAGACTCCTCAAGCCCTGGCTCTTCGATCAGTAACAACAGCTCCCCCCCAGCACCTTGAAACCCTCACAGGTACATTGAGCACTTTATAAATTCAATGATTGATTGATTGATTGATTGAGAAATGTTTTTTTTGTCGCAAACGTCCAGATTCTGCAAATCTGGCTGTTTGCAACAAGAAAAAAGCTTTGTACATCTGGCCCATAGAGCCTAAAATATAATTTTAGAAATGCTGCCATACATATGTGTGTTAATCTGTTGGCCTACAATGTCAGCTCAAAACACATATAGTTGTAAGAAATTACCTGTGTTTGCCTTCTCACCCCCATTTTTTGCTGAATGGTATTGTTGGTTTTTTAACTCTGCACAATGGACACTGCTGTCCCAGGCCCAGCATATATACTCTTGCCCCTAAAACATGGTAAACATGGCTAATCCCCAGTATTTAACATTCCAGTAATGCCATAGTATATGGTGCAGGAAGTACACCAATGGCATGGAAAGGTTAAATGGATTGCAGACTGTTGTGCCAACCACTATTTTAACAAAGAGACATGCCTTCAGGCCTACTTGCATAGCCTGTCTCTTGAAGCTTTTAAACCTGCAGGCAGGCCTGTCAAAATAACCCACCTGGTAATCACTCCCCAAGCCTTTAATGGCCCTGGGCCCTGCCCTGGGGACCCCATGCCCAGGGCTGGCCCACTTGTGTGACCCGGTTGTAGTGTACTCCCCAGTCCAGGAGCATGTAAAGGACCACAGCTCAAACAGAACTTTATAACAGATGACTTTACTTCTCAGCATACAATACAACACTGCCCTCAGTTCATGTCATAACAATTAATAACCACACCCTAACACCTCCCAGGAAGTTATGTAGTTCTGTTCTGGAGTCTGCCTAGAACCGTAAGAGTCTTAGCGCACATAGTCTCACACCACTTCCCCAATGAGCCTGCCCCAGTACACGGTTGTTCTACATCACCATGGGTGGGGAAACAGGTTTTCTCCCATCCGGCGGGAGCATTTTCAAATCCCCTGAAAAATGGAAGCAAACACTAAGGACCATATTAATGGGCTTTGTGGCACAGGGCAGCACAGAAAGTCACCTTGGCTGTGCTGCCTGCATCATGGGAAAAAGGAAGAATGCACCATATTTATCCAATATGGCACATTCCTCCCTTTCCCCCAGTGCTGGTGCCCTTTTGGCTGCCTAGCACCAATGCAGGCACCCTTGCAACATGGTGCAAGGGTGCCGGCATTACATGGAGGATTGTTTTTGTGCAGGAAGGAACACCTTCCTGCACAAAAACAATCCTGAGAGGCATTTTCCTCTTTCTCTGTGTGCTGCAGAGTCGGGCCATTGCTGAGGCTGACGAAGCATTCTCCAGGAGTCACTGGAAGAGCCCGTGCATCCACCACGAAAGTCCCCCATTGGCGTTATCACTCTGCCACACCTTTGTTCCCTGGGGCCCGTTGTCAAAGCGACTTGAAACCTGCATGGGCAGGAAGAGCAGAAAGGGGCCTGCCCTCCGATGTGTGGGCCAAAGGCCTTGAGTGTGGCTGTGAAGGGCTGGGGAAGGAGGTCAGATCACTGCAAAGGCCTCCCCACAGGAAAAAGGAGTGCTGTCAATGGTGGACACACTTCTGGGCAACGCCAGCACCAAGGATTGCGGTCACACCGGAGTGGGATGGATGGGAGCTCAAAAGGGAGCATCCACCATCTTGGCCCGGCTGGCCATGCCCCACATTAATGATAAATTCCATGGCAAGAGTAACCCCCTTCATTAGGTTAATTTCTAAAGAGAATACTTCAGGTTTCAAAGCTTTAACTCCATGAAGATGGCTTCGGGTTTGCCACAGTTTTGTCATAAAAACAGAATGTTAACACTTTAGTTGTTTATAAGTACACTGTGGAAAGCTGTTGTTGAATACTAGGGAATCAACTGACAGACTGCTGCTGGAAGTAAATATTTTACTCATATTATCAAACTTTATTCTCACATGGCTGAGTAAGATAGTGTGAATTTACAGAAATATTCTCTCATTTTAACTTCTGAAGCTCCTTCTATAACCTCTATGAAACAATAGTGAGAGAAAGGTTTTCTCTCAAACATGGTTCATCAAATCCCAGGAGAGTATCAACATTTTTCACAGGATAAAATCACCATCGGAGAAGTCATCAGTGATGTCATAAATAATGTCAAAGAGCATGTCATGAGAAATGAGTGATGTCTTAAACACTGTATTGCGGGGGTGCCAAGTTATAGTTGGCTCTGCTAACTACAACTGGTGAATTTCTGTGTTTTTTAGTTTAAAAATGTTGTCACTAGCATATTCACCTAACTATAATGTTACTTTAACCTTTGTTTTTTTAGTGAAATTCTAATGTTTTTTCTCTCATAAAAACAGATCTTTATATCACACCTCACTATAATGTTACCTTAACCCTGGATTTTTTCAGTGAATTCCTAGTTTTTTTTAAAATTTAAAGTAATATTTTATTACCATACAAAAAGCCAACCCCTGCCACACATTGGTGTCTTTGGCTGTGAGTGGTGGGTTGTTGGCAGGGCCTACCACAGGCTGCCAACCCCATGCTGAGCACAGCATTTGGTTGTGCACAGCAGGGGGTTAGTCACAGGGTCCTGTGGCCAACGAAGCTGGAGGCACCCCCCCACACACACACACACATGCAACCAACCCCATAGTATGCACAGCCTTTAGTCATGTGTGGTGTGCGGCTGGATGCAACAGACACCTGGAGGCAGCCAACCCCATACTGGGCATGAACTTTGGTCGTGTGTGGCATGGGGTAAGCAGCCTTGCAGCCAGGCCCTACTTCCAAATTCCCCACAGGCAGCAAACTGCATGTTGTGCACAGCCTTTGGTTGTGTGCAGTGGTGGGTTGGTCAAAGGTCTAGGCCTGCTGTCAGGCACTGTGGCTAAACCACCAGAAGGCTGCCAACCCCACACCTCACACAGCCATTGGCATGTGAAGTGTACAGTTGGCCTTCGCTGCGTGGGGACCCCATCCTGTGGGACCAAAACATTTATATTAAGGGGAGTTGGTGTGCAGCCCCATCCCCAACCCTTAATTGGGCTCAGGGATCCCATCCCCTGTGGCCAGTTCCAATAAAGCTGGGAGACCAAATACAATTAAACAGGGGAGAAGTGTATGCATCCCCCTCCCCGAGCCTTAATAGGCCCCAGAAACCACATTCCCTGGGGTTAAATACAATATAATATGAGAGGAGGGCCGCATGGCCCCCCTCTACAATCCTTCTTGGGCACTGGGGGCCCCATTCATCAGGGCCAAATTCTAAGGGTAGAGGGGCATGCAGCTCCCTCCCTAAGCCTCATTAGGTTCTTGGCACCCAATCCCCCATGGGTCAAATAGAATAAAAAGGTGAGGGGGCCACACACTCTCCATCCCGAGTCTTCATAGGCACCAGGGACCACATGCCCTGGGACCAAATACAAAAGAAATGGGAAGATGGCTGCATGGGCCCCCTCCCCAAGCCTTCTTTGGCCCCATGGACCCCATCCCTTGTGGCCAAAATCAAAGTAAAGAGGGGTGTACATATCCCTCCATAAGCTTTATTAGGCCCCGCTGACCCCATCCCCCAGGGTCCAAACATAATGAAAAATGAGAGGGGGCCAAGTGGCCCACCTCCCCAAGCCTTCTTAGGCCCCAGTGACTGCATCACCCATGGCCCAGGGAGGGAATCTGCCATGCCTCCTTCCCCAAGCCTTCTCAGACCCCTGGGTCCCCACCCCAGGGCTAAAACCAATTACAAAGGGGAGGTGGCATGTAGTCCACTTCCCTGAGCCTTTTTGGGCCCCAGGGACACTATCTCCTGGGTCTACATTTTATTTTTTTTAAAAGGTGAGGAAGCATACACCCCCACCCCCCGGAGCACCATCCCGGGCTTCCATTGACGGATCACATGTTGGGGCCGTTATGGGAGCCCCTGGGTCCCGCAGCCCCAGCCAGTTCCCCTGTGGTACCAGGAGGGAGCAGCTATTTTTGGAAGGAGCAATATGTTGTTCTGTTTCTTTCCCTGCATCAGTGCTAGCAGGGAAACAGATCACAAGTCTGCCCACAGCTGGTGGGAGCATTTTTAAAGCTCTTGTCAGCTGTGAGCAGACTTAGAGCCAGATTCATGAGGGGTTGCGGCATGTTTGCACCAAGCAGAGTGGTACAGCCATAGTGCAAATCACTACATCATATATATATGCATGGCTTTGAATGGCGTCAAAAATATGGAGTAAGGCAATGCAGAGTAAATTGCTGCATTGCCTTACTCTGCACTAGGGAGGCGTTCCATGGGCATTGCATGGGTGTCCCCACACAACTCCCATGGTTTTGACGCATTCCCTAATTTACCAACCCTGGTATACCTGGGAATGTGTCAAAATCGTACACCTCCCCAGGTGAGGCGTAATGAAGAGAAATTTCTTTATCTCTCATTTTTTCCTTTTTCTATGTGTGCTGCTTTCTGTGTTCACCCTTGCTGTCTGAGGGCCTCGGGGGACTTACTTCAAAAGTGGTCACAGTGGGTGATCATGGCTGTTACACTGACTCCCCATACATGGTTGTTGGTGGGGCTCAGAGGTAGCCCACTTCACCTGGTTCTCTCCCTTCTCGGTTGCCAGCAACATGCCTGCTGCTCCACTACTTCTGATCTGGTGCCTCCTAGTGGCACAGACTTTGACCCCCCCATCAGAGAGGCACCAGATGCCGCCTTCCAGTTGTGGGCCCTTATGCTCACCTTACCCAGACATCTCCTGGCTGCTCCTGCTGCTCTCCATTTTTCCCTGTTTTTCCCAGCAGAGAGGCAAGTGGGGCAGGTTGGGGTGCTGACAATCTTGTTAACATGCACACATTTGGTTTTGCCACACCCCCTTCACCTCAACATGGTGCTAACACATTGAATGTGCCATCACATTGGAGACCCCCCTTCTTCCCAGCAATCCTTCTGTGACTCATCATGGGCCACAACAAACCTTCCGCCTCTCACACCATAGCTACAATTGACTTCTACATGCCCCCCCTAAATGGCTCCCCAGGGATTCTTGACTGCTCCACCAGACCACCCTGGGCTATCCTCAAACCCTGATAGCACTTATGCCATCCTTCAGGCTGGTCTAGCCTCTCGTTCTCTGCTTGAAATTAAATTCGGTGAGGTGGGCATTCAGGTTGCCTTTCTGCTCCAGGACCTCAGAGGAGTAGCAGACAGAGATGTGGATGGAGTGTTGAGTGTGAAAGTTGGAGGACACCATCAATGTAATCAAGTCCACAGTCCTTCACCTTTTGACAACGTCCATGGAATTGGAGGTCCAGGCGGAGGATGCAATGGAAACTTGAGCTTTGTGGGATTCCCCAAAGGCTCTGAGGGACAATCTCCTGAACACTTCCTTGAGATATAGATGGCCTTTTGCATCTCTTGCTCTTCTCTGTATACTTGGTTTGTGGTGGACAGGGCACACCATTCCCTTGTTCCAGCTTGTCCCTTGATAGCCAAATTCTTGAATTATTGGGATCAGGACACAATTCTTTAGGAAGATCATCACACAAGTGCCTTCATAATGGAGGTCATTTACCGTGCAGACATCCTAAAGAATTGTAAAAGATAACACCCATGCAGTGTAGCAATGCTGCAGGACATATGATAGTATCAAGCAGTGGCTCTGCTCTATGGCACTCCAGGACATGCTCCTCTTCCCTGCATGCCACAAGGTACTTCATGGCTCAAAGTATTGGTTGTTGGTTCCCTCAAGGAGACCCACTCATGGGCTCCTGAACAGCTCTCCTTGAAATGCACCATCCCACATCCATGGGGCGCCTCTGATACAGAAGGAAAGGCCTTGGGTCCCCCCCCCCAAGGAAATGCACAAGATCAACACGCTGCAACTGCCAACACATCTGAAGTCACACTATCCAGGACCCTGAGAGAAATTAAGGGAGATCCACTGCAGCACCCCCTCCCCCCCCACAACCCCTCCTCATCCACTGGCCCAGGAGACAAAAGGCCTTCCCAGGGGATAATTTGATTGCCCCTGTGACTTTACCTGACCATATTTAGATGACTACCGCCAGCACCACTATATCCTTTTATCAGCTCCGGTTTGATTGGAACAGATTAGGACTCAGTGGGCTACTCTTTGTGTTGTTTTCCACCCAGCTGTTGTTTGTAAGTGTGACAGATGTTTCCGGGGTGGAAGTGTGGGGCGGGACAAGTTTTTTTTAGGTGTTTCTAAGGTCTGATGGTATTTTGTTTTCTTATTGTATTGTTTTTTATATCAGTTTATTGCTGCACTCTGAGCCCACCTTTTTTCACCTACCTATTTTTTATACACCCCCATGACATGCACTGATACCCTGTTCACTTCTCTCTCCTGGAATGTAAATGGCCTCATTCACAAAATTAAACACTGAGCTGTCTTTCAATACCTTAAACGCCATTCCCCACTAGTGGTACTCCTTCAAGAAACTCACTTCCTTAGTAACCAGTGCCCTGTACAACGGGGGGCTACACCTGAGTATACCATGCTGGGTTTACAGCCAGCTCCTAGGGCACTGCCATTCTCCAGCTCCGACTACTTGTAACATGCTCAAACTGTGATGCCCTCAGCCATTTTGTTCTGGTGGAAGGGAATATGGAGGGTGTCCACTGGACAATTGGTTCCATTTATGCCCATCATTCTAGTGTCCTCTACACTACAGGCCCTCGCTCCCCTACTCCTACAATCCCTTCCCTGCCAAACCCTTCTGGGGGGTGACTTTAACTCTGTGATGGTTCCGCAACTCAACTCGAGAAGCCCTTCTGCTCATCGTACATATGACCTAGCCTCTTGGGCCACCTTGTTGGTCCTTTCTGACTCCTTGTGCCTACTTCAGCCCCAGCCCAAATACACTTTCTACTCTCACCCTCATATGTCTTACGCCAGGCTTGATTATCTCTTTAAACCCTACACTGTCACTGTCAGACTGCTTTAATGCTTGTATCTTCCCACATTCACTTACAGACCTCGCCTATGTCACTTTGACCCTCAGATCCTCCAGACATCAGCAACTCAGTCATTGGCGCCTCAGCACAAGGTGGCTCACTGACTCTAATTTTGCGTATTTCCTTCAGATACAAATCTCATACTACTTCAACATTAATACACCTACCTTCACCTCTCCTACCATAGTATGGGAGACCCTTAAGGCAACCCTTCGCAGCCAGATAATCTCCTTCCAATGAGCCGTCCGCTCCCATAGATAAAAGGAGGCTTTGACCCTTGAACATGACTTCCACTTAGCCAACGCTGTTAACCCCAGCACCCATTTGAAACATATGGCAGATTTAAAAGAACTTGCAATCTGAAAGAAACAGCTAGACACTGCGACTGCTGCCTACCTTGTCTCACAGGGTTGGATCTATGAGGTTTGGGATAAAGCTGGAAAACGTCTACATTTTGCGGGAGAGGCCTTCCATTGTCACACTGAAGGGTCAAGACAGACAGCTGGCCCATGCTCACTAGCGCAGGAGTTTGTCCGCTGTTTCACCCAACTCTACGCTGATCGCCCAATACCTGAGGCTGAATGCCTCTATCCTCTTGTGAAGTATCTAATTCTTCCTCGACTTGCCAACAAAGATGGGCGAGAACTAGATGAACCCATCAGAGCAGCTGAAATCAAGGTGGCCAGAGGGTCACTCCCTACCAGGAAAACAGGAGGCCCCAATACACTTCCCTGCTGTATACTCCCCTACTTGCAAGGTACGAGGAGGTGTTGAGGGTGGATGAGCTCCCTTATGATCTTCATGGTGCCACAATCTCTGTCATCCTTAAACCATGAAAGCCTCCCAGGGACCATGAGTTCTATAGGCCTCTCTCCATTCTCAATATGGAATCTAAGATCCTGGCCAAAGTCCGTTCAAACCAACTAGTAAAGATTGTAACATCCCTTGTGCATCCAGACCAAAATATCTTTATGCCAGGCTGCAGCACTCAACACTGTCTTTGAGGGTACACAAGACGGTTGCCCTCTCTGAGTGCACGATGGACCAGCAGGCCCTCATCTCAATTGCGTCAAGAAGGTCTTTGAGTTGATTCAATGACATTTTTGTTTCCCCTGCTGGAGCAGGTGAACTTTGGTCCTATCTTTTGCTGCTGGGTGTGAACGCTGTACTTGAACTCCTGGGTGAGAGTCCAGGTCAATGAGGCAACCTCCTCAACCATTATTGGATGGGGAATGCAACAGGGTTACCCTCTTTTGCCCCTTTTATTTGCACTCACTAGCGAACCCTTGCCAGAATGGATCCAGTCGAATGCAAACCTATGTGGCTTCTGGTGGCCTAACGGCTGAGAAGACTAGGTCTCACTCTATGCTGATGATGTGCTTGTTTATGTGGGTGACCCAAAGACCTTGATTCCCCATCCTTTACACATGCTACAGGTTTATGCCAATGCTTCTGCCATCCTTGTGAACTGTCCCAAATCTACCTATATCCCCCTCCGGGGACCCCATGATTACATGCAGGCCAAAACCCCATTCATGTGTTTCATGGTACACTTCAGCTACCTGAGGGGGCAGATTGCCTTCTTACAACAGCAAGCATGAGACCTTAACATCATGCCTCTCATTGTTCCAGAACCTATGATTCCCCTCAGTGAATGTTGGGAGAGAGTCCTGGGCCTTTTTGACAATGGGTTGAGGCAAAAATGGTCCATACCTCCCTTGTGATATTGATGAGGCTCCACTTCATCCAGCTGAAAACTACAGACCCTCACGGTTGCACGGGATGGGGGTCAATGTACCACCGTGGTGTTGGCGGTACCAACACCCAACATATGGCTTGGGACAGTCCTATTATCCAAACATATTGGTAATGCATTTTCACTACCTTTTTTCACATCACACACAGACCACTGGATCCGAAACTGATACTTTTGGGCCTCCTGGTCACTTGTGGGGGGGGAGCTGCAGCACGAGGCTGCTGATTGGAGTGGGCTTCATTATTGTGAAAAGAGACACTGCTCTGCAGTGGTGACCTCAACATTCACTGCCCTTTCTCAAATGGGCAAGAGGGGATGAACTTTGCTGCTAAAGGGGAGAAGCATGTTTATAAATCCAGGGGCTACCCAGAGAAACACCATAGGATATGGGATGACTGGATGTCATACTCTGAATCTCTGCCTTTTATGAAGTGATCTTTTTGATGTATACTTTTGCCTTTTTTGACTACCTGGGAACAACAGGATTGGACTCAAGGCAGCTCTATTGTTATTGTATGTTAAAATTATTTTTCTGTTTGTTATGTTCTCTAAAATTAATAAACAGATTAATATAAAAAATGATGGTTATTGCCCTAAGCTAAAATAGGGACATATTTTCTATGAGTTCATGTTTAGTAAAACATATATAGATAGGTATAGATATGTAGGTAGATATAGATATATCATTTTAGTTCGCGTTACAAAAATCCTAGAAGTTCACAGAATTTTTTTTTAAAGTGACGTTATAATCAGGTGTTAAGATAAGATAAATCCTAATGTTTCAAAAACAAAAAAACACTGATATTCACCACTCATGAAATATTAAATTACATAATTGATGGCATCACTGATTCCATCAAAAATGACACCAGAGAGCCATCTGCACAGCTGCCCTTCAAAAATATTATTATTGATACAAAAGTTGATTCTGTTTAAGAGCATGACAGTATGATCTAGAAATTGCAAGGCTCTAGATTCCAGAAAATGTGCCAATGACTGCAGGCCCCTGCCATGGTTAATAAATGTGTTTATTGAGTTTCTATCTACAGTTTTCATCTGGAAAATGGGTGTCCAACGTATGTCATATTTATTGTAAATAATCTGTAGTGTCCCTACAATACAATGGTAAGCTCTTCAAAAAATAAATTGTTCTGATTGGCAAAGATGGCTTTTTTCCCGATCAAACAACTTGCTCCCGATAAGCAAAACGGTTCCTGAGGAGCTCATGCTCTGATTTGCTGGCCATAAGTTAAAGAGAAAATGTTATAGCCACCATTGCAGGTCTCAGGAACTTACCTTTGTGTTTTTTCAGTAAATATATATTCAATGTTTCAACAATTAGTGTTGTCTGGTAAGCAAGCTGAAAAGAGTGCGTAACAAGGTCTGTTACTTTCAAGAAATTGAAGGTGGTGGATAAAATGTAAATGAAAATGAAAATGATAACAATAACTTTAGAATTTTCAAAGTTTGTGTACTTTAAACTTTGTTTCTATAGGGAAGATATGTTTTCCTAACTATAGCTAAGCTTTAACTTTGTCTTTTCATTGAATTTCAATTATTTTTTAAATATTTTGAGTAAAATGTGTTGCAAATCATAAAGTCCAGTGTTGCAAGAGGAGAGTTGTTATGTGCAGTCTCGTACAGAACAGTGAAGGAAAGAGTTATAAATTCTATTGTCATAAACTGTGGTATTGTAGATTGGAATTGAGTGGAGTAGAATAGAGTGTATTAGCGCTCTTGTACAGTGTAGTGGAGTGTTATATAGTGTAGTGGCATGGAGTCTTATATAGTGGAATCAAGTATTGTAGACTGGAGCAGCGAGTTGTACAGTGGAGTGGTGTGTGTAACAGTGGAGCAGGATGTCATAGATTGTCATAGAGTGGAGTAGAGTGTTTTTGAGTGGACTAGGGTGATGTAGAGTATCATAGAGTGGAGTATAATGGAGTGGAGTGTCATAGAGTACAGTGGAGGAGAGTGTTGTAGAGTAGATTACTATGTCATATAGTGGAGTGGCATATTGTGGAGTGGCATATCATAGAGAGAAGCTGAGTGGGGTATCATCAAGTGTAGTACAGTGGCATAGAGTGAATTGATGCAGAGTGGATTCGAGTGGCATAGACTATAGTACTGTGTTGTAGAATGGAGTTGCATACAATGGAGTAGTGTCAGACGGTGGATCAGTGTAGAATGGAGTAAAAGTGGGATAAAGTATGCTAGAGTGGAGTGTAATGGAGTGGAATACACTGGGGTGGGGTAGTGTAGAATGGAGTAAAGTGTCATAGAGTGGAGTGTCATGTTGTAAACTATAGGGGATTGGAGTACAGTGGTGTGGAGTCGCATAGCACACAGTTGAGTAAATGTCATAAATTGAAGTACCATGTTGTCCAGTAGAATGTAGTAGGGTATTGTAAAGTATTGAAATGTGATGTAGACTACCATGGAGTAGAGTGGCATGCAGTCTAGTTGTTTTTTGTGGAGTTGTGTACAGTGCAGTGTTGTAGAGTGTAGTACAGTAGATTGGCGCACAGTGTTATAGAGTACAACGGCATTGAGTGGCACAGAGTGGAGTGGTGTACAGTTGAGTAGTGGAGTACCTTGCTAGAGTATAGTGGAGTAAAGTGGGTTGCAGTGGCATACAACAAGTTGTGTACAGTGGTATATATTGGACTAGAGTATTGTAGATTAGAGTGGAGTAGGGTGTTGTACAGTGGCATACAGTACAGTATAGTGTTGCACAGTGGAGTGAAGGGGTATAGCCAGGAGTAGTATCAGAGGGTGACATACAGTGAAGTAGGTTATTGAAGAGTGCAGTTGCATAGAGTACAGTAGTGTGTGAAACAGTGAAGCTGTATAGAGTGGATTGTTGTATAATGGCGTACAATGAGGTAAAGTCACAGATAATTAGGAGGTGGGCTACCCTTTTCCCTAGCATTGCCCTTGGAAAAAAAACCTTGGCTACCGCTGACCCAGGCACGGCTGGTTCAGTGCATTCTGAGTAATCACCTTTTCCTGGATGGCCACGATATAACCCCTGAAGCTCTGGCACCCTCTGGGGACACCACACATATGGACCATTTCATACTATGATAAATACAGGGCACACTATGTGACAGAATACCAAACTACCGACTGGAGCCTGGAGATTTCCCTCCACTGATATTGGTGATCACATCTACTTATGTATCTGGCCTAGCGTCCAGTCTGTACAAATCTTGCTCAACTTTAAAATCAGTTTGAGTTGACAGATCATGTAGGGCATGGGAGCATGACCTGTGACACCCAATCACAGATGAGTTGTGAAATTTTTGTTGTATGCAAACCAAACTCCCAACCACAGACATAAACTGCTTCACTACAAGTTCCTCCTCCGAACATACATGACACCGATAGGCTTGGCAAAAGTAGATTCGACATGCTCACTTGATTGTCCAAAATGTGGGGCAGACTGATTGGACTTTACACATCCTGCCTGTGCTTGCACTGCTGTCTACACCTGCTGGACACAGATATATACTTTGCTCTCGGTCATGGCGGAGTCCCTCGCTAATCCCCTGACTGGCCTTATTTAGCCACATCAAACCTCTCCCCTTGGCATTAGACACTTTGTTGCAATCACACTACTACTAGCCAAGCACCAGATAGACATTTGTTGGGGTAGTGCCAGAATCCCCACTAAGGACAACTAGCTGAAAGACATGATTTACCGTGACTCTACCAGAGAAACGTACACCATGTTGCAACCCCAACTTCGAGACCTAAAGACATTTGGTAACCCTTACCTGCTTACTTACTAACCTCAACCAGCGACAATACCGAAGATACTGCCAGCTGAAAACAGAGCCCATGTTCACCTGATACCCTACATAAGTGCACTCCATGCTCTTCACACCCCATACTCTAGCCCCACAATACTAATCTCCCTCATTCCCTGCTTAACCATGCCATTGTCTATTTCCATAACCATTTGTATTTGCTTTTCACTTTATCCAGTGTCACTGTCTACTTAAAGTGGCTGCTCCTATGTCGTGCTAAACAACTTGCTTTGCATGTGCAAATATAGTAGTTGTGTCTTCTCTTGAATATAAAATGGAACAATAAAGCTTACAAAACAAAATTACTAGAGTGACGTAGACTGGAGCGGAGTGTACTGGTGTGGTGTACAGTGTAACAGTGTAGAGTAGAGTAGAGTGGAGTCTCATACAATGGAGAGGCCTAGAGTAGAGAGGCATAGAGTGGAATAACATATAATGGAGTGACTACAGTGATGTGGTATACAGATGTATGTGAAATGTAGCAGCAGTGTAGATTATGGTGTGCAGGCTGTACTGCCTTGCATTTTTCCAGATTTACCAATCAATGCAGGGCCATAAATGATGGCCTTGCATTCCTTTGTAAATCTGACTTACGTATTGCATTGCCCATGCGACACCATGAGTGACACAAGGGCACTACAGTCCAGTAATACAGCTAGGCCTTAGTTATATTTTGGGCCATGGTATACTGTGATAACTGCAGCATACCATGGTACATGGCGACGACAAGCCAGTACATCATTGGGTAATGGTTGTTTTAAGAGAATGAAAAGGCATCCATATTGTTTTTACTACACTTTAACTGTGTTCAGTGTTAGGGCTTTAGGTATCGGTAAATATTAGGTCTCTAACTATTACTACTTTATTTAAGTGGTAATAATAAGGGAAATGTATTGATATTTTTAAATATATTTTTAAATACGTTTATGGCCGTGTTGTGCAGCAGATTCAAAAAAAATTGTGAAATTCCACGAAAGTACAGTGTTGACAGTTATCACTAGGTTTAAATGCATTGCAATGTAAAAAATACTTGCCCTCCTTAAACACAGTACTCAAAAAGCATTATCTCTGCACCATGATGTATAATCCTCCCACATTTCCTGTAAATCCATTCAGCTGTTTTCAGGCAACATCAAATACATGACTCTATGGAAAATTCATTGGTGGAAAAACTCATTTTGGGACCCCCTTTTCAATTTCCACTCTCTTAAGGATTTACCACAAAAAATTGCATCAGCTCAAAATGTAAATAGGGAATGTTCTGTGGTGATTTTTCAAATGGGTGGAAAGTTGTTAGGGAGCTAATATCAGAGGAATTCTTATCTTTGGGAATGCTGACTATAACTACAGAGTTGCAATCAGATTTAATGTGATTTCTTTATTTTTATCTGTTGTATTTGTTGTGTATTTGTTTGTTGGTGTACATAGTCATCTAACCAAAATGTGTCTTTTAGTTGTTTAGGTAGTAATTCTGAAACTTTACACATGAAGTCTAGTTTATTTTGTGGGATTCCTTTTAGTAGTGTGCTACATATGAAGCCGTTATGGTTGGAGTTATCTCAAGTAACTCTAACTCGCACCCTAAGGTAACTATAACTTGTGCCCATGCCATGCACAATTTTTTAATCAATAATTAGACTGCTAATGTTTCATTTGTATTTTTAATGACGTTATAGAATTTGTCATGAGTGCTCTAATATCTGGGTAATTAGCAGTGCATGGCAAGGGCTTGAGGTATAGTTACCTTAGGGCGTGAGTTATAGTTACTTGAAATAACGAACTATAACTGCTGAATTTATATGGTTTTGTGCAAGGACATTCAGAACCCAACTAAAACGTCCCTGTAACTTTTGCTTTTTTGTTTTTTTAAGTGAATTTCTATGTTTTTTTTAAATTCTATTTCCTAACTATAACACCCCTGTAGTGGGTGAGTCTACTAAAAACCTCACTTTTCTCTAGTTCAGTCTATTCACCAGGTTTATATGATAAAGAATGTGGATTACAGTATATCTCATGGCACTTTTCTTTCTTTGTTTTTAGGTTTTGAATTACTGTCCTGCTTGTACTCGGTTAAAAAGTTCAAAAATATCTTCTTGGTATCTCTGCTTTATTAATCTCTCTCAGGATATAACTTAGGATGTAAGTCCAGGGTTGTTAGGACTAATCTACATCTGATAGGGGTAGGGATGTGAGGGGAAGTGAAACAACTGTGCACCCTTGGTGAGATATCTGTTCTCTCTATGGGTGGGTCTTCCCCAGTGAATTGGTGTATATTTAGATAAACAAAAGAGAAAAGAAAACAAGGTCCAAAAAAGTCATGTTTAAACCTGCACGCTCCAATCTACAAGCAAGGTATTATAGATACTTCCCTTGCTTTTCATTAAGATAAATATTGTATTTTCTCCCTGCCCTCTTGTCTTCGTTTGACTCTGCTCCCGTCCCAACTGGATTTACCCAGAAACCGCTTGCAGCCCGTATACAGGCACATACCTGCTCAATCCACGTCCCTCCAGGGACATGGCAGGTTATTGGATTCCACAGGGGCACTTGGTTGCTGCTGTCCTCCCTCGATTCCATTGGTGGGCCGCTTTCCCCTTTCCTCTCTGTTTCCACTCTCCGTCATCCTTGTTGCCTCCGTGTAGTTGTTGTCCCTCTTTTGCTCATCCACGTCTTCTCTCTCCACACGTGCCTCCTTCCGCTCCTGCGTGCCCACTTCCTGTTTCTTGTCTGCATCACACCATTGCAGCGTGTTGCTCTCCGAAGCGCACCCGGGGCACCTTATCATCGGCCCCACTTGTGCTGGAGTATCCAGGTTTCTGACAACCCTGTTACATTCGCCCCCCTCCCTTGATCAGAGATGGTCGAGTCCCTGGTCTAAGGGATTTCTTGAAAGGTAGTCCGCCGGTATCATTTGGGAACCAGGGAAATGTTGTACCTGGAATACAAAAGGTTGAAGTGCCATAAACCAATGCAATATTCTAGAATTGAGACCCTTATGACGTGCTAATCACGTTAGACGAGCATGGTCTGTAATCAATGTAAACAGATGTCCCAATAAGTAGTATTGTAGGCTTTCTATAGCCCATTTAATAGCTAAGCATTCTTTTTCTATGGTGGGATAGTGACTTTCTCTTGGTAACAATTTTCTGCTAATAAACACTATCGGATGTGCCATTCCCTCTTCATCTTTCTGAGATAGTATGGCTCCTAGACCAACATCGGAGGCATCTGTCTAAAAAACAACGTTTCTGGTAATCAGGTCAGTGGAGCACAGGTTGACACGTCAGAAAGGTTTTGAGCAGTTTATAACTCTCGCTTTGGGAAGTGTTTAATTCACCAATTTTGTTTGGTTGTCCTTTCTTTCAGAGATTGGTCAAAGGAGTTGCCAGGGTAGAATAGTTTGGAATAAAACGGCGATGATAGCCAACCAGTCCTACAAAGGACCGCACCTCTTTTTTTGTTTTCGGGGTTGGTAAGTTCCTGATGGCCTCGACTTTGTCAATTTGGGGTTGGATGTGGCCTTTTTCTATATTATATCCGAGATAGGAAATAGAATGTCTTCCTAATTTATATTTTTCTGGATTGGCTGTTAGTCCTGCTTCACGTAAAGTATGGAATATTTTGGATAAGTAAAGTATATGCTGATCCCATGTTTCTCTATATATAACAATGTCATCTAAATATGCGGCGGCATACTCCGTGTGGGGTCTTAATATTCAGTCCATTAAACACTGAAATGTTGCCAGAGCTCCATGTAAAACAAAGGGTAGTACTGTAAAATGATAAAGCCCTGAAGGAGTGGAAAAGGCCGTTTTTTGTTCACCTGGGGGTCTAGGGGTATTTGCCAATACTTTTTGTGAGGTCTAATGTAGACAGATATCATGCTTTCCCTAGTTGTTTGATTAGCTCATCTACTCTAGGTATCAGATAAGTATAAAAATTTGAGATGGAGTTCAGTTATCGGAAGTCAACACAGCAACAAATTGTTCCATTTGATTTTGGAACCAACATAACTGGAGAGCACCAAGGACTAGTAGAGGTTTCCATGATACTGGTTTTTAAGATGCTTTGCACTTCTTGTTCCATGAGTCTTCTATGGGCCTCTGGTATTCAATATAGTTTTAGACAGGCTATCCTCCGTTCTTTGGTCACAATGTTGTGTTGTATTAATGGGGTCTTTCCTGAACTTGTGGAAAAAAGTTTACCATATTTTTGAGCAACTTTTAGGAGTTGAGTCTTCCTCTTAGTAGGTGGGTCTGGGTTAATGTCAGGTAGTGATTCGTGTAGATCCCCCTGTTGAGGAAATAAGGCTATACCTAAAGGTTTTAGGTAGTTTACCAAAAATACAGACTCCATAGGTATATTTGGTATGTCTCCTTCCCATTTCTTTAACAGATTGATGTGATAAATCTGGGTTTTATGCGATGACTTTGATAATTGCTAATGATAGGTAACAGGGCTTACTTTCTCTATTATTTCATAGAGAACTTGCCATTTTGCTAATAATTTGTTTTAAGAGCTAGGTAAGAGGACCAAGACTTTTTCACACCTAGCTAGTTCCCTTAAACTTGTGCCTGTATTGTAATGTTTTCTTTGTTTTTCTTGTGCCTCTCCTAGATGCAACCTGACATCTTCCCATATGGTTTGTATATTGTCCAATTGTTGAGTATACTCTAGGATGTCTCTACTATCTGTTTCCTTTTCTTCACATTTCTCTATGAGAATATCCAAAAGGGTTCCTGGTTGTCGACCGAAGACTAGCTCAAACGGACTATACCCGGTTGATGCCATCACATGTGTTCGTATTGCAAACAAAACAAAGGGTAGCTTCTTATCCCAGTCACTCCCTGAGTCGGATATCTTTTTTTTTAGAAGAGTTTTTACAGTATAGTTATATCTCTCAACTAGTCTGTCTGTTTGAAGATGATAAACGGAGGTACAAATGTGTTTTACTCCAAGGATCTGACATATCTGGGACATAAGACGAGAAATAAAAGGCTTGCCTTGGTCTGTTAATATCTCTTTAAGAAATCCAACTCGGGAAAAAAAAACAACCAGAGCGTGGACCACACATTTTGTTGTCATGCTTGTTAATGGAATAGCTTCTGGATACCGGAAGCGTAATCCACAAGAACTAAAAGGTACATGTAACCTCTGGAGGAAGGTGTTTGAGGTCCCACTAAATCCATCCCCACCCTAGAAAAAGGAATATCAATAATGGGCAAAGGGTGAAGAGGTGCTTTCCAAACTTTTCTGGGGTTAATAGGATGACACCAAGGACATTGTGCACAGAATTTCAGTATGTCAGAAAAAAAACCCTGACCAGTAGAATCGCCGGAGAAGATACTCCTCAGTTTTCTCCCTCCCATAATGGCTACCCACAACCTGACTATGGGCTAAATAGAGTACCTGAATGCAATAAGGTGTGGGTACAACCAATTGGGTCTTTTGCTCAATGCCCTGTTGGACTATTCCATATAGTAAACCGTTTTGGACGAGGAAGTAAGGACCTACCTGCCCTGTTGTTTCAGTAACCGCGGTAGCCCAGATGGGGTCATCCCTTTGACTGACTCAGAAGGGTGGTGGACTCACCAACACAGAGCTTTCAGTAGAAAATAGTGGAACAGAGTTACTTTGCCTAGTTCTTTGATATATTTTCCTCTGCTCTCTTTTCTCTTGTCTATTCAATTTTACTTTTGTCTTACCCGGGGTAAGGGCGCTGTTTGGAAAAAGGAGCATCGTTGAGCCAAGAGTCGTCTATATGGTCTACGTTGATGTTACCCAAGATTTTAGAGAAAGAGCAATAATCTGTACCTAGGATCATATCCTCAATTAGGTGGGGTATTACTCCTACTAGTATAGATTTGTCCCATCCTCTCCAATTTATGATAATCTCCGCTACGGGATAACGTTTCATATCCCCATGAATACAGCAAATGGATACGGTTTCATCCGGCTGCTATAATTCTTTTCCTAGTGCCTCAGCCTTCATCACCAACTAACTACATCTTGAGTCAATCAAAACCCTATTAGGCTTCTTTTTACTAACATTTCTATGGAATATCGAGTAGTTGTTCGGCTGGTACAGAGTACCCTGCCCCTGGCTATTCCTATTTACATGGGTTCTGGTTTTGGAAGTCTATGTGGGCAATTACGTGCAATATGGCCCCACTCCACGCCCTGATAACATTGGGGAGTTTGATTTGGTTCTTTATCACTGAAACAGGAGGTGGGACTATCCTCAGCAGTTTTGGCCAACCAGGGTCTTGGATTGGCACTAACTGTTTTTCCCGTCATCATTTGTCCTTTATAGGGGTTTTCCCTAAATTCAGGGGCCCGGTGGAAAGCACAGGCTAGTTCAATGGCAGTCGTTGTTGTGACATTTGGATGCTGTTTGATCCAATTACGTGTCTGCATGGGCAATGCCTCTAAGAACTGTTCTAATAAAGTGACCTGTATCACTTCTTCCCTATTGGTGCTAATGGGGCTTAGGCACTTCAGTCCTAAATCTTGTTTTCTATAATATAGGGCTCTGTGGTTCTCCATGGGCATCCACTTGGTTTTTCTGAACCTGATGCGGTAATACTCAGTATCATATCTTACTTTTTCTAAGACAGCCTTCTTCGCATATCCATGGTGGGTGGTTCCCACGGGGTTTACAGCCTGGTAGGCGGCTTGTAGTGTCCCTGTCAACAGAGGGGCTATGTATTGTCCCCATCTATCTTGTGGACAGTTGGCTGAATCGGCTACTCTTTTGAAATTCATAAAGAAGGCATTGGGGTCTTCACCTTCTTGAAACTTTTGTAATACTGAACTAGGTACGTTCAGATGAACCCTCGTAGAGGCTATAGTGTCTGTCAAGTTTTGAATGGCCATCTCATGAACCAACTGATTATTAGCTATGATAGTACCTTGGCTCTTAAGGGCGTTTTGTAATGTCTCTCTGTCACTTCTAGCTTCTTGAAATTGTTCCTTCCACACTATCTGTAGGTGTCTTTGTCCCTCCACCAGTTGATTAATTATGTCCTCAAGGGAGGGTTTCTCCTCCATCGTTCTTTTCTCGGTTTAGTAACTTATCCCACTTCTGACACCAAGATGTAGTGGGTGAGTCTATTAAAAACCTCCCTTTTCTTTACTTCAGTCCAGTCTCCAGGTTTATAAGATAAAGAATGTGGATTACAGTATATCTTATAGCACTTTTCTTTATTAGTTTTTAAGTTTTGGATTACTGTCCTGCTAGTACTCGGTTAAAGAGTTCAAAAATATCTTTTTAGTATCTCTGCTTTATTAATCTCTTTTGTTGATTTTTCTCAGTTTTCTTCTTCTTCTCAGTTCTTTCCTTCTTTCTTCTCTTGTGTACTCTCTCTCTCTCTCTCTCTCTCTCTCTCTCTCCTTGTCTTTCAGTTTTTTTAACAGTCTCTAATTGGTTTTCTTCCAGGAATTTCTTAGGGATTCTTGAGATGTCATTCGGAAGCGTGAGGGAAAAATACAGGATATAAAACAGGAGGTAAGTCCGGGGTCGTTAGGACTCATCTACATCTGATAGGGTTAGGGGTGTGAGGGGAAGTGGGTGGTTCTTCCCCAATGAATTGGTGTATGTGTAGATAACCAAAAGAGAAAATAAAAAAACCAAGATCTGAAAAAGTAATGTTTAAACATGGACGCTCCAATCTACAAGCAAGGTATTAAAGATACTTCCTTTGCTCTTCATTAAGATAAATATTGTATTTTCTCCTTGTCCTCTTGTCTTTGTTTGTCTCTGCTCCTGTCCCAGCTAGATTTACCCAGAAACCGCTCGCAGCCCGTATCCGGGCACATACCTGCTCGAGCCACGTTCCTCCAGGGACATGGCAGGTTATTGGATTCCACATGTCCAGGGAGGAGTCCATACAGGTCTCCCCACATTCATAGAAAATATTTTCCCCGGGGGTGGCAGTCCCAGGGGCTGGGGGAGAGGCACATGGGTCGCCTTATTCATTTTAGGTGATTTGTCACGTGGAGGTGGCGGTCCCTGGAGCACACATATTTTTAAGTGTCCAGGGGAGGTGGCAGACCCTGGGGCTGCTGGGCGGCCATGCTGACCTCCCATATTTATTTATAAAGATTTGCCCGGGGGAGGTGGCGGGTCCTGGGGAGTGGGGGTGACGTGTGGGCACCCCCAGCATACATTAAAACAAGTGCCCTTGGGAAGTGGAGTTCCACGGGGCTTTCATAAGCCCTAGGAGAGAGACTTATGTGCCCCTTCCTATTTTCAAGGGATGCCCTCAGGACCTGGCCTACCCAGGGGCAAAAATAAAGCAAATTCATGGATTTTTCTCTATTTTGGCCTTCATTTAAAAAAAAATACTTTTAAGCATGGGGAACCTGCACCAAGGTTAGAGGGGTAGGGTAAGAGTACCCTGCCACTTTTTCATTCATAAGTGGCTCCCAACACTTCCTGGCTGAAAGATGGCAGCCAATCAGATCTCTGCACGAGATCAGGAGTATTTGAGAAGCCTTCCCGCCTCCAGATATACAAATGTGGTTTTCTTTTGATATTTAAAAAACTCCTGAACAGATTTACACCAAATAGCAGAAAGCACTCTTTCTGGACCAAGAGCTACATTTCTGCCAAATTTGTTGTTGTTCCGTCCAGCAGTTTGGGCTGTAGTTGTCTCTAAAATCTCTATGGGAATTAAAAAAAGGAAATTCATTTTGTTTAGTCCCTCCCCCCCTTTTTCTCAGCCCCTGCTTGAGGAATCACCCTGAAATTTCCCATGCACAACAAGATTCTCCAGCACACTTGTTTTAGAATTCTCAAATGGCGCCAAAGATATAGGCAAGTAAAAAAAAAACATTTTCTGTGGAAACTAGGTCCTAACTATAACTACCTACTGGTGACCGCTAGTAGGTAATAAATAAATAAATACATAAATAAATAGATAGATAGATAGATAGATAGATAGATAGATACATAGATAGATAGATAGATAGATAGATAGATAGATAGATAGATAGATAGATAGATATTCAATGAAATAAACAGGGGTTGCAGAGACATTATAGTTAGGCTCAGATTTTAGATGCACAAAACCATAGGAATTCAGCAGTTATAGTTACCTGAGCTAACTATAACTTACAACCCACAATGAACTGCTTATGACCTCACATATTACATGACTCATGACATGGTTAGTTACATCCTTGATACTCATTTTTCATTCTGAATATTTCACCATATCAATTGGTCTATACTCGGTACATCATGCAAAACCATTGGACGGTGCAGCTCAGTTGTTGGCTCTGGGTACCTTGGGTTGTTGGACAGCCTAGAAACCTTATATCTCCACACAACCAGAAGGGTCTAACAGACATAATGGTATATTCCTTTTGTAAATTGGCCATTTTGATAAAAAGTAACAGATAAAAACGTTGTCACAGTTTTTTCCTACTCATTTTCAAAATGTCCTTTATTTCAACAGTTAGGGCCTCATTATGACCCTGGTGGTCTTCAGACCAACCAGGATAAAGGTGGCGATTTCACCCCCAACAGGCAGGCGGTTGGAGCTGCTGGGCTGGAGATGAGCATCTCTGACCTGGCGGTCTACAGAAGACGACCGGTGGTATTATGAGTCACCTTTCCACCAGGGTTTCCCCGCCGGTCGCACCGCCACGAAAACCCTGGCAGAAATGCTACCTGTGACAGGAAATTTCTTACCTGTCACTGGTAGACGACTCCCACAAGCACAATCCCCCTATCTTCCACCCCCTCCAGGTACAGCAACCCCCTCCCTGCATATATGCACACGTACACAGACACCCACGTGCACCACGCATTCACTCATTCACCTACACTTACATGTACACATTCATTCACATGCATCCATACTCGCATTCACCTCAACACTCATACATGCATTCAACCACGCAGGCACACACCCATCCAAACACACATACTCACACCCATCCAAACATGCATACTCACACCCATCCAAACATGCATACACACGTGCAGACAAACACGCATACACACGTGCAGACAAACACGCATTCACCACAACACTCATACTCATATACACACATACATACACACTTACATGCATACCTGCACTCACTTCTACATTCAGACACGCGTACAACCACGCATTCACACATTCATGCACACACGCAGACAACACACACACACACACACACAACACCCCCAACCTTCCCATGCCCCTCCCCTGTCGGACGATCAACTTACCTGGTCTGGGGAGGAGGTTGTCCATCAGGGAATGAGAAGGGGCACTTTCAATGCCGGCAGTGCCCCGTCATCAGGACACTGCCATGCTCTATTATTGCTCATAATACAATGGGCAATGTCCTTCTGGTGGGGTGGGGCCCGGGGTGGAACGGTCCCAGCATCTCCTCCTGCCAGCATGACTACTGCTGGATTTCTACCCAAAGTGTGGTGAAAATCCAGCAGTACTCGTGACATGGAAGGCATAATGAGGGCCTTAGTTTCTTTGGGGAAACCTTGAGGGATTTATACATATGGATACATCAGTAATGCATCCATCACAGAGAGAGATGGATGGAGTAATGCGTCCAGAAGACATATTAGTTTGACCTGTTGTCACAAATGTGAATATTGCCAGACTTGTGCAGCTTTCAGCCTTCCAAGGTTGATAAAACATGTGGCACTAAGTTGGATAAGAATACACGTAAACAACAGCATCATGTTAGAAATTGGGTCTCTACTTGACAGTCAGTTTATACCCTGTCCAAGTAGGGACCCTCACTCTAGTCAGGGTAAGGGAGTCACACTCCTAAGATAACCCCCCTTGGTAGCTAGGCACAAACAGTTAGGCATATCTCAGAGGCAATGTGTTAACTATTTGTTCCCGGATACAGTAACACAGTGAAAACACTTCAAATGGACACCACACCAGTTTAGAACAATAGCCAATATTTATCTAAGTAAAACAAGATCAAAATGACAAAAATCCAACATGCACAAGCAAAGATATGACTTCTTAAAGATTAAATCCCAATAAAGTGCTTAGAAACACAATAGCTCCAACTGGTGCTATCACGGCATCATGATGGAGTTGTTCCCAACAGTCCGATGCCTCTCATAAAGGAGTGCGGCACCATTCAAGGAGTTGCATGGACCCCAGGTACAGTACCTTAGAAACAAGGCAGTCAAAGAAGTGCCACAGAGTTAGGGAGGTGAGATGTCACTGGAGCTGGTGCAGCATTGATTCTGCAATGCTGCACAGAAGGTGAGGTGCCGTTGACGGCGAGGTGTCGGTCCCTTAAGGTCCGGTGGGGTTGATGAGTCCAGCAGGTCAAGATGCGATGAGGCGACTTTACGGTGTCGCGGTCATGCCAAAGATGCTGCAGCGGAGTCTGGTGTCATGGACATCCGGGACACAGTGACTCACGATGTTGTGGGACTTTGAGGCACTGCAGCGGTGTTAGGCCTGTGGTGTCGGTCGTGGTTATCACACTTCAGCAGCGAGTTCGGGTGCAGGCGGAGTCGGGCAGCGACACCGGTTCTGGAGTTGTCCAGAGTCGGTTTGATTAATTCTTCTTGATTTTTGCCAGAAGTCACTCCCAGGGGCCCAGCAACTGGAGTGGGCACCCCTTGGCAAGTCAGGGTCCTCAGAAAGAGAATCTAGGGGCTGCAGGTGAAGTCTTTGATGCAAGACTTCATGACAAGAGGCAAGCTCAGTCCAAGCCCTTGGAGAAACTTCACAAGCAGGATACACAGCAAAGTCCAGTCTTTGTCATCTCCAAAGCAGAAGTGACAAACTGCAGGCCAACCCAGCAAAGCACACACAGCAAAGGGGCAGAACTCCTCCTCACAGCTCTCATCAGCTCGGCAGAGTCTACTCTTGATCCAGTGTCTCAACGTCTGGGGTTTTTAGTCCAAGCCTTTGAAGTAGGCAAATTTCAAAGGAAAGTCTGTGTAGTGTACAAGACCCTGTCTTTCCTGCCCTGGTCCCAGACACACTCTAGAGGGTTTGGAAACTGCATTGTGTAAGGACAGGCACAGCCCTATTCAGGTACAAGTATCAGCTTCTCCCACCACTCTAACCCAATAAAACCCATCAGGACATGCAGGGCACACCTCAGCTCCCTTTGTGTGACTGTCTGAAGTATTCACAATCAGCCCAACTGTCAACCTGACCCAAATGTGTATTTCAGCAGACAGGCAGAGGCACAGAATGGTTAATCAAGAAAATGCCCACTTTCTAAAAGTATCATTTTCAAATGTACAATCTAAAAATCAACTTGACCAAACGATGTATTTTTAAATTGTGAGTTCAGAGACCCCAAACTCCACATCTCTACCTGTTCTCAATGGGAAATTACACTTAAAAGATATTTCAAAGCAATCCCCATGCTAACCTATGGGAGAGATAAGCCTTGTAATAGTGAAAAGCAAATTTAGCAATATTTCACCAGGACATGTAATACACACCAGTACATGTTCTACCTTTTAAATACACTGCACCCTGCCCATGGGGCTGTCTTGTGCCTCCCTTAGAGATGACTTCCTGTTAAGTGGGTGCACTTGCCAGGTTGACATGGCAGTTTAAAACTACACACACGGGCACTGCAATGGCAGGTCTGAGATATGTTTGCAGGGCTACTAATGTGGGTGGCACAATCAGTGCACAGGGTGATGCCCACTCTCCACAGCCCATTGGCTACTACCCCTCACTTCCCTTAGCTTGCACAGTTTTTTTGTCAAAAATGTTACTGCAAATAGTACATTGATATTATCAAGGGTGTTATCAAAAATGTCATAAGTGCTGTAAGTTTGTGTGGTAATTAGCAGTGCATGGCAAGGCATAAGTGGTAAAGTTACATGAGTGGTAAAATTTTGCATGGTAAACACATGCGTGGTAAAGGCATGTGCGTGGTAAGGGATGCATGGTAAAGGTATGACCACATTGTTAATGCTGTTTCTCTTATTTAGTGTGTTGCCTTTATGCTGTGTGTGCTCATAATCAAATACTAAAAGCAAGTATTTGATTGAACGATCAGCTTATTGGGATTACTGTTTGCACTTTGAGTCTTACATCTGTGTATACTTCACAACTAACACCCCACGAAGAGCTTGGGCTTCTCGACCCATGCTACTGCTAAGGCATTTTTAAATGCTAAAAATGAATGCAATTAACATATAGAAATAATGTGTAGACCTTAGACAAAAAGCCATATTCTTTGAGAGCACTAGGCTTTCACAGTTACATGTATTAAGTATGAATAGCTTTCAAAATGCACTTGTTGCAATAATGTGAAATGCTAATGTTCAGTAAAGTTGACATGTTAAGAAATGTATGACTTAATAGAAAATGGTAGATTTTGGCCTTCGCATAGGCATATTTTGTAAAGAATATAATAATGTATTAATAATATAGAAGTTTAATTTCCGTAGAATGCTCCACCTCTAGTTTAGCTAACATGAAATGAATGAGAAACGTATGATCTAATTAAGTGATGTAAATGCCTAACCATGAACTGTAGTTTTCTTATGGTGGACAAATGTTGGGGACTCTCCCGAGTTTCTACAAAATGTTTCACAAAATGTTTCATTCAAATATTGATATCTGTAAACTATTGTCTTTTGACTGCTTAGACGGCAGAAGCTTTCCTGCTCTCATGAAGACACTGCAAGCCCATTGGATGAGTGGATGGAAGATGGAACCAGGGCCCATGTTTATACTTTTTTTAGCGGCTCATTTGCGCCGCTTTTAGAGGCAAATGTGCCGCTAAAAAAGTATAAATATGGGCCCAAATGTTTCAAATGTTTGATATGAAAGCCTAAATAATTATGTGTTCCTAGAGTAGGTTGCAAATCCCATCTCAGACCCTTTCCAGACTTCTCTTAACTTCTCTGCAGAGCCCTTTGCTGAACCGCTTCTCAGATTCATTCTGAGAGACCTTTTCCTTTACCCTGCCTTATTTTATGCTGCTCTGAGACTCTACTGAATTTCTTGAACCTCTCTGTGAAAAATTCCGCTTGATTAATATTTGAGATTTGATGCTAAAGCTTCATGTTTTCACCTCTCAATTTAGAGCTCTTTATGGGTTCTAACTGATACTTTTCTCCCATTGTCAAATTTTAGAGTAGGGACTTCTCCTTATGGAACACCCTTCAATGCTATTGCTCTGTTATTGATCATATATGATTGCTTAGATTGATCTAATTTAATTGATGAGATTTAATATTGATTCTGCTAACAAAGCTTAAAAGAACTTTGAGGCTTTAATAAAGCTTTAAATCTCACATCAACTTTCATCATTGACTCACAAAAGACTGAAATGGTGATGACTAGTTGATTTGATTTTCAGATCCTGGTTAATTTCATCTGTGTCCAAGGTGTGTCAGTCTGGACAGCAAGGACTTCTGATTTGATAAGTTGGTAAGCTTACATTGTAAACCACATATTTAACTAAACTCCCCTCTCCACCCCTACTATTGAGGGTCAAGCACTGGAATGGGTTGTTGTGGACCAGTTACTCAGTGCCAATAGTAGCTGGGTCCCTGGGACAGCAGGGGTGAAATTCACAGCCCCCATGTTTGGCCCAAGTAACCACTGCTTGCCATGTTGCCTTCTGGAAGGGGTTCTCATACAGGCACATGTGGTTTGATGGAGCAATATAATTCAACTATAAAATGAAGCTAAAATGAGAGTGCAAACAGGTGGTAAATACTGAGATAAAAAAAAAATACTCCATGTCTTGTATGTCTTCAGATACCATGTACAGGAGTTCACTGGTTTCTCGCAATTTGAGCTGTTATTTGGGCGACATCCTCATACACTCATGAACATGGCTTGAGAACACTGGGAGGAAACCTGTAATGAGGGGAAGCAAATGTTAAAATATATCTTACTCTTTTGTCTTTTGTTCCTTGGAACAAGCATCTCTACAAACCAAAAACGACAAAGAAATTACTATAAACACACACCCTTAAGAGAATTTCATCCAGGAGACAATTTCATGGTGCTTCTGCCAATCCCAGAAACAGCAGATCAGCACAATAGAAAGGAACATATCAAGGGGGTCATTACGACCCTGGCGGCCGGCGGTAAGGTGGCGGTAACACCGCCAACAGGCTGGCGGTATACCGCCAGCAATTATGACTGTGGCGGAATTGCCACGGCCATACCGCTGGTCCCTCCAATATCCCGCCAGGATTCCGCCTGGCGGTCATAATCCCCAGGGCAGGGGTGCAAGCACCGCTGCCCTGGGGATTATGAGTCCCCGACCGCCAGCCTGTCCGTGGCGGTACACACCACCATTGAAAGGCTGGCGGTAAGGGGACTTGGGGTGCCCCTGGGGGCCCCTGCACTGCCCATGCACTTGGCATGGGCAGTGCAGGGGCCCCCAGGCATAGCCCCGTCGCGCATTTCACTGCCCGAATTTCGGGCAGTGAAATGCGCGACAGGTGCTACTGCACCCGCTGCACATCAGCATTGCCGCCGGCTCTATTACGAGCAGGCAGCAATGTTGATGTGACATTTCCGCTGGGCCAGCGGACGGTAACACAGTTACCGTCCGCTAGCCCAGCGGAAATGTCATCATAGGGAGGCAGGAATACTGCCAGCAGTGGCGGTATTCTGTCTCCTGTGGCCTCGGCGGTCTTTTTACAAGACCGCCGAGGTCGTAATGACCCCCCAAGTCCTTAAAAGAGTTACCCATATAACCTAGTGCATCGTTCCATCCCACAAGAGGGAGAGTATTCACATAAATGTGCTAAAGAAATGAGAAAATAATGATTCTTTGCCACAGCCTGAAGACAATACGGACATGATGATTATTAACAACAACCCTTGGAAGTCCTTACACTAGACATTCCCCAAGATACAAGACCTAATTTCACCACTGAAAAAAATGCTGATATCCACAAATATAAACAAAATGACCCTCATTGTTTTTGGACATCCTAAGGAACACTATTTTAATGCAACATCACATCTTCACCTTTCCTAATCTCATCATGTGCAAATAAGACTATGGGGGTCATTCTGACCTTGGCGGTCTTTTCGCAAGACCGCCGAGTTACCGCCGCGGTGAAGACCGCCGACCGCGGCGGTATGCTGCTGTGCGCATTCTGACCGCTGGGAGCGTTCCGCCGGAAAACCGCCAGCAGCCACACTGGCGGTCGGCGGGAAAGTGGAGACTGGTCAACCTCCACCGCCACGCCAGCAGAACACCGCCCACAGAATTACGACCCACATTTCTGTGTGGCGGTCTTCTGTTGGCGGTCTTCTGTTGGCGGTCACCTCCCCATGGCTCCTGTCACCTCCCGGAGGACCAACGCACAAGGTAAGTTGATCGTCCGTGAGGGGAGGGGGTGGGGGGGTGTTGTGTGATGTGTGCGTGCATGGGGGTGTGCGTGTGAGTGTGTAGAGGGGGTGTGTGAGTGCGTGCATGCGGGCGGGGAGTGCTGCTGTGCCTATGGGCAATGTGTGTAGTTCGGCGGGTGCGCATGTCGGCATGTATGTGTGCGGGTATGTGTCCCCGTTGTGTATGTGTGTGTGTAGGGGGTGTGTATATGTGCATGTTGGGGGTGTGTGCATGTCGGGGTGCGTGTATGTGCATGTCGGGGTGGGGGTGGGGAGGGGGTTCGTACCACCTCTGGGGGGTGGCAGGGGGGTGGAGGGTGTGGGGGGAGGACTCGGGGGGGCAGTGGGGGGCGGGGGAGACCACTATCAGTGCCAGGGAAGGAATTCCCTGGCCCCGATAGTGCCTACCGCCATGGTTCGCATGGCGGTTCCCGAACGCCAGAAACCGCGGCGGTAAGCAGGGTCATGATACCGTTGGCGGTCTTGGGTCGACCGCCGGACCGGAGTGCGCAGACTCCAGCCCGTCGGTCATGACCGCCGTGGCTGTCGGAGTGGGGAAGTGGCGGTCGTCGCGGCGGTGACCGCCGCGGTCAGAATGCCATTTTTAATACCGCCGGTCTGTTCGCGGTCCGACCGCCGCCTCTCCGCCGACCGCCAAGGTCAGAATGAGGGCCTATGAATCCCTGAGGCAGGGAGAATGTCTACTAAGGACAAAATAGACAAAATATTGAAAAGCAAGATTTGTGAACCATAAAAAGTGCCTGAAATTATTCCATTGCATTGTTCTTAAAGCCAGATGGGTCAATCCTATTATGGACTAATTTCTATAAAATTCCATAAAATAAACTCAGCGACTGTAGGAAATTGATTTACTAGTGGAGGGGAGTGAGACCCTACTCAAGCATCAACCACAATTCTTGTCAAGGGCAAAAGACAAGAAAACCCCATATTAACTTGTGCTTAACCCTCTGGTAGCTTGGCACAAAAGCATTCAGGCTTAACTCAGAGGCAATGTGTAAAGTATTTATGCAGCACACAAACAGTAATAAAGTTAAAACAAAACACAAGAAAAATCCTACACCAGCTTAGAAAAATAGAGGAAAATGTAAAAATTTATTTGACACTAAAAGGACAAAAATCCAATTAATCGAATCGGACAGATGCAATTTTAAAGATTTAGGTAAAAATAGTGCTTAGAAGCACAAAGCTGCAACTTTAGTTAGCTGGTCGTAGTGGACCGGGACAAAGTCAAAAGTTCAGGCTGACCATGTTGGATCATGGGATGGATACAGGGACCAAGTTATGTCAGCTGAACAAAGAACCTTAAATACTGGTTGCAGAACGTTACAAGATCTCACGTTGAGGATGTGTTGCACAGCGGTGGTTTTCGATGAGCTGTAGGCTGCGAAGAGAGGTCCCTTGTCAAAGATGTGTCATGCAACATTGGTCCTGAGGAGCTGCAGGGCTGCAATGTACGTCCTGTGTGGAGAATCTGTCATTCAGTTGTGGTTCCAGGGAGATACAGGGCTACAATGTGAGGTCCTGCATCAAGGCAGCATCGTGCAGCAGCAGTTCTGACGAGCTGTGTGGTCCTACAGTGCCAATTTGGATGCAGAGCTGCAAGGAGATGCATCAGTTCTGCTCAAATGCCACAGCTGGGATGGTAAAGCACCTTTAGGTCCACATTCAAAGGTCCAGGTCTGAGGTGATACCACTTTTTCGGCAGGACTCAGAGCATGCAGAGTCCAGGTGCAAGGTTCAAGCTGAAGGGAGTCGTTTCAATCCCTGAGGCTCTGATCAGGAATCCAACCAACTAGCCTTTGGAATCACTCTGGTGGTCCTGGGTTTAAGGTGCAGGTCTAGTCCTTCTCACCCAGGCAGCAAGACAGTAGAGTACCAGGGTAGCAAAGTAGTAGTCCATCTTGAGGCAGAGCAGCACAGCAGTCCTTCTGGGTTTTTGACAGGTCCAGAGGTGTTCCAAAGATTTGGGTCGGAGGGTCCACTGTTTTTATGTGGTGCCCATTTTGAAGTGGGAGAAGCCTTCAGAGTCCTCCCTTTACAGAAGTGTCTTGAATTTCCTGCCTCCCTGTCATGGCCCCAGCTTGTTCAGGAGCACAAAAGACTAGCGTGAGACCCTTTGTGAGTGTGCTAATGCAGAGTTTTTGTGATGTACAAGTGTTGTAGGTTACAGCTCCGTCCCCCTATCAAGTCAGTGATACCAACACCTATTCCCCCTTTTTCAATACACAATGACCAAATGCCAGCTACACTTATTCATGTTATCAGGATAAAAGCTGCAGGCACCAAAAGGTTGGGTCAAGAAAATGCCAACTTTCTAAAAGTGGCATTTTCTGAACGTGGACTTAAAATCAAACTTAACCACTAAAGGGGGTTTTAATTTTACAGTTCTTTGGAGACCAGTTGAAAGTTATCACTAATTAAATGTAATAAGGCAACTCAATGTTATCCAATGGGAGAGGTAGGCTTTGCATTAGAGAATTCCAAATGTAACAGTTTTTCACTACCTGGACATGGAACATGTAAAAGTACACATCCAACATTTTAAATACACCACGCCCTGCCCTATGAGCTATTTAAGGCCTTCTCACTGGGTGACTCCTATGATTAAAAGGGAATGTTTAAACATGCCCAGTGGTTTATTTTGCCAGGTCAAAATAGATTAAAACTACATACCCAGGCTAGAATGGCAGGTCTCAGACATGTTTAAAAGGTTACTTAAGAGGGTGGCACAATTACTGCTGCAGGACCACTAGAAGAATTTTACAGGTCTTGTGTACATACTGTACCTCTTTACTAGGGTTTTACAAGTACATTTTATTTTGTAAGTTTGCACAGCTTTTGCGTCAAAAAGCGGCGCAAATGTGGCACTAAAAAAGTATAAATATGGGCCTTAGTGTATTTGTAAGGCTAACATTATGCACAATAGTGTTGTTTTTATTTGTGATGTATTCTAAAATGTAGGCCGAGTTTTCTACTGAGTAACATATTTGATAGAGTAAGGAGGATGGAACATGCTATTTCCTTGCTTCTTAGACACAAGAGTCATTAAAGTACAAATACCAATACTATACAATGACAATGATTTTACTCCTCAATGCTCAAAGCAGGTCTATCACGACAAACGATTACACCCCAATGAGGGTGAAACATGGCTGCCATTGATGAACTCTTTTTATGGTTGTCTTTGTTTTAGATGACTAGCGACAATTCTTTTGATTTAGAACATTGCTCTTTGTGTTTTTCTTGGAATTTATGAACCAGAACTGGTCTGTACTAACTGATAATTTGCATTACCACCTACCCTCAATACTAAGTGCAGCAATAGGTGCACATGTCAAAAGGAATGGAGAAAGTGAAAAATAATATTTCTGGGATTGTTTGTGCCTTAAATCCAACACCGTGTCACACCATACAAATGCACTATTGGTGCGCTTTCCATGATAAATGCAATGGTTGATAACGTGGAAATGTCCTTAATTTTGGATGCATTATTATCTACCTTAAATAGTGTGAGTCCCCTGCCTGAGACGCTAGTCTCAGTGTTATCCACATTTCTTCCATCAGACATACTGATAGTCCCAGGATGTCAGACGTCAAGTGAGCAAATCTAATTTCACTTGTCGATTTCCAGACTTGTCATGCTATGGTGAAACGAAACCAGTTTGCAGATAGACCCATATTTGCACTGCAAACTTTGCAGCAACAATCAATGTGGCTTGCTTCTTTTCACGAGCACAGCAGTGATCCAGATGTGGTTATTTATCAAGCATTTACGTCATGTAATGTAATCAAGGTCAAAATGCATTTTACCTGAAGAAAGGACATCAATCGAAATAGAGAGTAAAAAGTAAGATGAGGATTCAAAGAGAGCACTAGGCGTATCAAATGTGCAAAAAAAGCGAGACAACATCACGTGAGAACAAATTGCAAACGTTTGCGAAAAATTTGTATCCATGGATTAGAGGAAAGGTACCTTTTAATGCCGAGAAAAGTTGAGAAGGGGGAAGGGCATGCTCGCTGGGATACTGATTGACATTTCAACCCGGGGAGTTATTTATAATAGGTCATCATCGGAACAGTTTTGAAGACATTTAAGGACTACCATCCTTAGAAAATAAATAGTTTGGGGAGAAAAATTAATCCTGAGCAACAAGGAATTCACTCACAAGGCATGTAAACCGCTGGGGGCTCATTTACAAGCTCCTTGCGCCATCATAGGATAATTTTTAGGTCGAGCGCGCAAACTCTTTGACCTGTTGTAAGTATTGTGGGCTTTTAACCACACCCACCACCCGCCCATCACTTTTACTCGTTTGTTGGCTTGCCTTTCAAAAATCCTTTGTTATCATAGCTTTACGTTTGTCGCTCCTTAGGGAGGTTTTGTTACCGCCTTGCAGACTGCCCCTGTTAGATGGATACATTTACGATTGCCGATACCTTTGACTACGATCGAACTTCTTTTTCTTTTTGTGTCTCTCTTTTGAGGTCATGTTCATGGAGGCCATGGCTCTTTGAATCGGCTTGCATATGTCAACTGTTTTACTTTTCATTTTCAATGTAAGTGGCAAGAAACGTCCAGTTGGGAATTTACAACACTTATAGCTCCAACTTGAGCAAATGCGAGACCTATTGCATTGCAAATGCTTGTTTCTAATGTTACAGCGGTGCAGAACAGTCCCCTATCCCGCGCAATATTTTACAAAGTGGCGCAATGGGACTATTGTGCCAGTTTGTAAACCCCTGCGCCACATTATACCTGTGTTAGGTATAATGTATACAAGGGAGGCGTCCCCCGCTAGGAGGCCCGCAGGAATGTCACAGTGAAATCTACATGATTTCACTGTGTCATTCTAGTGACATTTTTTAAAGCTTGCATAAGGGCAGGCGTTAAAGTGATGCTAGGCTGTTTCAAATTGGCCTCCCTGAACTTTGCTGGACTAGCATCAACATCTTTGATGCTAATCCAGCAAAGCACTACAACTCTGTCAGAGATTCTGATGCAGCTGTGCTAACAAGAACCATAATGCACCGTATTGTAAATACAGAGCTACCATGGTGTCATTAGAGGGGCAGTGGGCGGTACAAGCAAACTGGTGCATCATGATAAATGTACCAATCTGTTGCAAATTAGGCCCTTGGTCGCTACAGGGTAAGGCCCCGGTTTATGGATGTGTGTGGGCAACTGCTGTGGAGAAACTTTAAGTTAATTCCAGTTACATTTTCGACCTGTTGTTTTGACTCCAATGTCTATTGGTTTCAGTTTTTTTTTTTTTTTAATACCAGAAGAACGTCCCTTGTTTTTCCACTTTACATATGGGAACTAACACTAACATGTTTCAACTTGATCCAGAAGAAACTATCTAAAAATGTCAACCGAGTCCTTTGCCAGTGTAGTAGAATGAGTTACACTTTCTGCACTTTGTATGAAGCATAAATGTGGAACATGAAAGCGAAAGAGACTTTGAGAGATTTCAATTATTCAGGCATTGCTGCATGGTTGATACTAATAAAGTATTAACAATGTTGTCTTTTTGTAAGGGTGGGTGGAACTCTCTGAGTTTCACTCCACAGAACTCTGCAGAGTTACATAAAAGCTCTGTGAAATTCCATGAAGTTCTGCCAAAGTGAGGAAAATATGCATGTCACTTTGCTCGCACTGCAGTTTAGTGCAAACTACACCCTGTAGTGCACAAGAGCACACAGCCATTCGAATTGATTTTGCTGTTGCTCAAGTAGAAAATCTACTCAAGCGGCAGCAAATCTATTCGAGAAGCAGCCCCTCTGACCTCGAGTGTGACTGCCTGCGACCACCTGTGTTAAACAATCTTACTAGGGGACTACAAATTTCGCTGGCCAGCTTACATTTCTGGAGTCTCGTGGGAAGAAAATTCTTCCACATGGCAACTTCCGGAATTTGTCCAGAATTCCATGTTACTCTTGTAACTCAAAATTCCTCAAGTCACCTGTGTTTTTGTATATTGTACAGCATACACGTGCATCTATAATATAAAATCTGCACCTATATTTAGGACGCCTTGATTAGAAACAGGATAAGCCTTGATTTTTCTTTGCATAATAGGACCATTTATATTTCTCTCCCCTTTGAGCAGGTATACATATTTTCTTGATTGTTCCACAAGAAGAGGCTGCATGATAGCACCTGCTGCAATAGTTGTAGAACGCTCGGGTTATGACATCAAGTACCTGGATGACTCAGTCCTTCATCTTTCCTCTGAATAGCAAATTATACCCAATCGTTCTTGAAAACAGTAATGTATGTAAAGTGTTTGAATATTGCTCTGAATTCAGAGTAAGCTCCAAGAGAGGGGAGATGCAATACATTATTCAAATTCTTTCTCTGAGCCACTGACTAGGTGAGCAAATAAAAGTTGGAGCACGATGTAAAAAAACAAATTTTTCTTCGCTTTCTGTATTTGAAAAATGATATCTTCCTGGGGAAAACCGTGAAATTGATTATGTTGAAACTTGAACCGGTGGCACATTCTCTTTGCCTCCTTTCTCACTGGCACTTAATCACCACCAGGTCGACGGTGAAGAACCCTGTTTGTGTGCTAAAGCTATGCTGCCCTGCATTGATGTGTTTTTAAACAAGCCCTGTGTGCTCTCTCCATTAAGCTCCATAATCCTGCAAGACCACTAGAGATACGTTCGCTTTACTGACTATCATACATCAGAGCTGGCTTCTTTTGTTAAAGTGGGCGCAACTTCTTTTGTCAGGAGTGACTAATGCTCTCTTTACCCAGGCTGTGAGTCAAATAGCCTAATAGTGGTGACAGCATATGCTCTAGAAAGGTGGAAAGGGACACAGTCTATTAACCTATGTGAATGTGGGGAGACTCCCTTTTATCTGCCTCTATGTAAAGTCTAGACAGCCCCTCCACCCCCCCCCCCCCGCCCAAAGGAGATCTCCAACCTTCACGATATCTGGTACAGGGATGGGAGGGAGGCAGAGCAAGATAGAAAGAGAGGGAAGGGGGATGAGAGAGAGAAAGATTGTGTGTGTGCATGTGTGCGTGTGTGTGTGTGGGCATACGTGTGCTAGTCAGAGCTAGAGTCTATTGGACTCTACATTTGCACAAGATGGTGGACACCTTAACAGAGACTTGCATTTATGAATCATTTGTTCTCGTTCTCACACTGGATGTTCTCAATGGGTGAAAGAGGTAGACAGTCAGATGTCTTTGATGTAGCCACAGTTATCCTGCCAGAGTGACGCATTGTCACCCCCTTTCATGTTTATTATCATCCATTTGTGAAATGGCCTCCCTTTCTGGAGCAATTACAAATCCACCTGGACATGCTTTAAACCGGTCTCTGGATGGGTAGTAAGAACTTCATGTCCACCCCACCGTGGGATTCTGACTGGAAGATGTATCATGAACAACCAGCAGGGGCAGCTCCTTGCAATGGTGAACAATTGTCACCCTCCACCCCGGGCTAAGCCAGGAGATGAAAAATAGAATGATATATAATTATCGTTTTATTTTTCAGTTCCTGGCTCAGCCAGCAGCAAGTGAAGAGATTGGTGGGGTTTGGCCACAGGCCGGGGGAGAGAACGGGGGTGAGGAGTCTGTGCACTTCAAAGTACGCATGTGTGTTTGGCTGGCTACACAGCCGGATTGGAGAAACTCGACAGGCTCCAGTGTACTCTGAGCGGCAGAACAAGCCGCTCAAACCAATCCTGGTGCTGCTCTCATGCTAAGCTTAGCATGAGAGCAGCACCAGGATTGCTGGGGAGCCTGTGCTGGTGCCCCAGTGAATGCTGGGTCACAAGAAGAAGAGCAGAGGAGTCAGGCGGCAACTGGAACAGGTAAAAAATGTTATTACATTTTTTTTATTCCCCTTGTCTCCATCCCTCCTGCTGCCCGCCCCTTCCCTTGAGATATGCGGTAGTCACCGATGGCACCCAGAAATTCAGTGGGTGCCACCTGTCTGATTGGCAATGCCAGGCTACCGGTGGAGAATGTGTACTGGCCTTTTCAGACAGTACTTTTATAACAGATTTGAATCTTCATGAGGAAGATCCTATACAGCAGTGCACTTGACAGTGGCACCTGGTGACATTTGAAAGGGTTGGAGAGTTGAAGCTGGGTATGGCTTTTATATAGAGAGCAAAGTGAGCGAGCAGAATTGACAAATGTGGGATTCACTGGGGGTCATCTTTCTGAGAAAAAAGTGAAAAAACGATTGGCAAATGGTGCATTTTAAAGCAAATTTTAAGAAAGGATTTAGGTGGTCATTCCAACCCTGGCGGTCCATGACCGCCGGGTTGGAGGACCGCGGGAGCACCGCCGACAGGCCGGCGGTGCTCCAATGGGCATTCCGACCGCGGCGGTAAAGCCGCGGTCGGACCGGCAACACTGGCGGTCACCCGCCAGTGTACCGCCGCCCATTGGAATCCTCCAAGGCGGCGCAGCTAGCTGCGCCGCCGAGGGGATTCCGACCCCCCCTACCGCCATCCAGTTCCCGGCGGTCCGCCCGCCGGGAACCGGATGGCGGTAGGGGGGGTCGCGGGGCCCCTGGGGGCCCCTGCAGTGCCCATGTCATGGAATGTCAGAATTACCGCCGCGGTCTTTCGACCGCGGAACGGTAACCTGACGGCGGGACTTTGGCGGGCGGCCTCCGCCGCCCGCCAAGGTCAGAATGAGGGCCTTAGTGAGAAAGTAAGAATGTTTTTAAAGCACTTGTGACCGTGTAATCTTAAAATATTCTAACACATTAAAAACTGTCCATATCTTACTGCATTAATATGTTCAGCAGTTACTTTAGATTGCAAATCGCACAGTGTGTCAAATGCAGGCCCTTTCAAGTGTGTGCTTTCCCATTGTCTTGCACTGCACGCGGCTTCAACTTTGGAAGAAAATGTTCTAACCAGGCTTCAGGAAACACCAACAATTGCAGGCTGCAATGCGTCATATAGAAATATGTGCAGGCAGGTCTTTAATGTGGATGAAAAATGGGGGTGGGTCCCTAAAATCGAACATGTAAAATAAATTTCTGTGATCCCCATAGTGTGCAACCCAACCAATATTTTGGTTTATCTCTGAGCTGTTATTTCATACACCTAAAACTTACCAGGACTATTGGGCTTGTCAATGTTGGTTAACTGTTTAAGGTAAATGAGTAACAAACAATGATTCGTCATAAATTTACATTGAAAATGTTAGACTGTGACAACTATTATTGAGGCATGTGGAAGGAGTATTTGCCTTCAGTGAAACTTTTTGCATTGGAAATATTTTGACAACTGTGTACCCCCTTCACTCACATTTATACAGAAGTTCAATTGCAACTGGAATATGTGAACAGTGCTCTGCGTACTCTACAGGGAGGGGTCAGCCTACTGACAGGAACTGCGAGAAGCGCACACTGCCTTCAGCCTCAGCAACAGAGCTCTTAATCACTGGCCCTCATAAACATCTGTCACAGCTCAAAGTATGCACCATATAAGATTAATAGGATGCACGAAAGAAAACCACAGAAACGCAACATGAAGTGTTGGAAATAGCTAACACTCTTGGGGAATTCAGTATTAAGTAAAACATGTGAAATAAAAGAGGAACTAAACCACTGACATGCATGACCTTAACGTTTTTAACATTGTTCAGAAATCAGTCTGTGTTTTTGGCATTAATGTTAAGGACATGAAGATAGGGCCTGTTTCAACACCATATAACAGAGCCAGATGCCCAGAATAATGCAACCACAAACATCAAGCATGCTACAGTGTGTAACCGTCTTTTAAATCCATAAGTCCAGAGTGGTGATCAAACATTCTAGAACCATTGTCTTGATCAATCTACATAAATCAGCCCCTTAATAAGCTTTAAGTATGTGTGCTACATTTTAAGCATTCACACTCCTAGCATTTAATGTTTGTTGACATTTTACTGGTATTCCACAAATCAGGATGCTATAAGCACATTTTTTCATTTTCGGCTTGACTTGGATATTTGGATCAGTTTCACAAGGGAACAAAACCCCTCCTTGTCTTTTACATTAATTTTGCTGGCAAACACAAACAGCAGCTCAACTTCTAAAGGAGTCAGCAACGGAGTGTTACAGTGGGGAGGTCAGCGTGACCAGGAGTCATAGCACAATATACTTAATACAAGTTTAGCATTGTTACACTTACCAGAACCAAGGATAAAGGACCATCTCTCACCTATGGAGCTCCCATTCAGTCCTACCCTGTGAGTGATGAATGATGGACATCTGGTCTCATGCAGGGATGCAGCCCTAAACCGTGCTGCTGACAGCATCACTGACCTACAGTGGATATCACCGTAGACTACCATAGCATAGAAGGGCTTTAGAAAGGGAAGCCCTGTGTTGTGTGCCACATTGAAAAAAGTTGATTTCCTGCTTGGCTTCTGGCTCATTTTTCAGAGGGGGTAGGGCAGGCAGCCTGGTAGAGGCAGACCACACTTAATACATTGATTTGTTTAGGGATAACGTATCTCTAAATAAACCAATCAATTTATTATTTTCTGCAGTAACATGTAGGAATTTCAGAGGGGCATAGCCCCACAGACCAAATGGAGAAACCACCCTGGAAAATTGAAGCTACTGGACTGTAACTAATGTTGATTCACCACTCTCTCCAGTGTGCAGCTGAGCTTGTGACATCTGTACAGTCACCTTGAAGCTGGACTTGTGGGATGAGAAAGAGAATGCCTGCTTGTACAAGGAGCTCAAGTGTGCCTACCTGCCTATTTGCTGTGTTCCCACTGAAGGCAGCAAAGGCTTGGCTGATTAAAAGGGCATGCTTGGAGAGCATATGAATAGATGCAGGCTGCTGAGGGGCTTTGATGTTGCCCCACCCAAGAACCACCACCCCATTTCAGTTGAGGAGCTGCTCCCTCACATTCACAATCATGAAGGCTAAACCAGAATCATATCATTCCCATCCCTCCCCATAACCACATGGTGCCTCCAATTTCCTCCATAGCCATGCTTCTAGGTCTTAAGAAACCTTGAGCACTGAAAGTCACCCTGATTCTAGAAACATATACCTTCCTAGCTGTAGTGGTCCCAGAGATATCACTGTTTGAAGCCCTGGTCAACGCCCCTTGTTTAGGCTAGAAACCAACTGGTCCCATTTGTGTTTGCCACCAATCCATGGGTGTCCTCAACACCGGAAAATCTTAACTTTATTCAGTGGCTTTTGATGCCCAGGGTCCCCTACTTCAGACACTATTTCTCATTCTACTTGGCTGCACCAATTAGAGTGTCTAGGTTTTTGAAGTTGCAGCATTAGCATGGCTTAGCTCTTTCTTACAAGGACGCTCACGCCCGTTTTTTTCTTCTGATGCGAAATCCAGCCCACAGGCCTTATCATCTGGTTTCCCCCAAGGCTCAATTCATAGCCCACTTCTATTCAATCTCTTTGTTTGCCTGCTAGCTGAAGTAGTGGAGAGTTGTGGTCTGTCACTATTTAGTTACGCGGATGATACTCAGATTGTCTTTTCTCTGCCTCCATCACAGTCACAGCTCCCCTCTGATCTTTTTGTGGGCTAAGGTAAAATTGCCCACTGGATTAACATGAATATGCTGAAACTTAATTTAGACAAGATGGAGGTTGTGTTCCGTGGCAAACACTGCTTGTTATGGGGACCTCAACATTGGCCATCTTCTCTTCGGCCCCCCCATTCCAACAGCGCAAGCCAAAATGTAGGTTTTCATGCTGTACGATACACTGCCTATGTGACCTCAAGTTATCTAACTTACCTCCACTTGTTATTTGGTGCTCAAATGGCTCAGAAAAATATGTGAATGCTCTCTTTCCCTGCTTTAGGAACTGTGATTTCTGCACTGGTATTGTCCGCCAAGACTATGGTAACGTTCGGTACCTGGCCATGGATCAGATTTCCACGTGCCATTTGCATCTGGTATAGAATTTGGCCACAAGGTTACTTTTTTCGACTGCCAAAGTTTGCTTCTGTTTCTTACCCTTTCCATGAGCTGCATAGGCTTCCAGTTCCCAAACATATCATGTTCAAAATACTGCTATATGTTCAAGGCAAACAATGGCATTGGCCCCTCTACATTCAAAAACTGATGGCTGTTTACCATCGTCTACGGCCTCGTACCAAGGTTTCATCTTTCATGCATGAAAGTCCGCTCCTTTTCTTATCTTGGCCCGAAATTGTGGAATTCTCTCCATGAACATCTCAGAGTTTGTGCATCTTTGTTAGAATTTCATAAAGGTCTGAAGAGGGGGCTATTCAAGCAATAAGTCACACCTTACTTCTGCCGCCTGAGCACGGAAACCTTATGAGGTAGCTGTGCGCAATATAAATCTCTCAATAAGTATCTAAAGGGATGTTTTGCCCAGTGGCTACTGAACATTGACGTGCAGTAAAAATGACTCAACCCCAAGCAGGCACCAGTGATCAGACCAAGAAGTGCCACAGAAGGCACCTACAAAACGTATTTTGCAGGGTAGGTACAGGGTGCATTCCTGGGCACTTTCCACTAGTTCAAATCACTGCAAACCCAATTCAAGAGATCTATGAGACATCAGATGCTTTGATCTAAATGAAGAATACTCCAAAGCCTTCTGAAAAACCCCACATCAAGACAACCAGCTCCTTGTAAGAGGTCACACTGTCCACAGGGCTCAATGTTACAGAAAACCGAACATCAAGAGTGTAGCAGATTCACATGATTTTAGGGTTGTAATACTTGGCCAGAAAGTGGTAGGCACTTCTAGATTTCTTTGGAGGTATGTGTTAACGTGTATAACTTTTTATTGAAATGTCTTTTTCTTCCCAGAAAAAAAGAACAGCTTGAACATTCAGCAAAGACAAACATCATAAGGGAACTCCAGTAGGGCCTTGAGGGTGACAGATAAATTATAGCTAAACCAAATACAGAAACCTTCTCGCCAAGCAGTCCTAATTGCTTACACTTTATCTGCACAAGTGTATCTGAAAGCAACAAGCATGCACCCATACAGATAAACACGTTGTTTTAATCCACTTACTGCAACAAACTGAAAAATATATATGCTTTCAGAGGCACTATATATCAAGCATAAAAATACCAGGCATTGGCAAAGCCAATGGGATTTGCCGATCAGAACTATTGGCCTTGCCAATGTTTTTTAGCCATGCTGTACAGCATTGCAGCTGCTGTGCAGCATGGCAAAAACACCGTGGCGTGGGATCGCCTGTCATTTTGAAGGTGTTCACATGCATTCAACATTCATGAATCAGTAAATACAAAATGGTAGCTTCAGTCCCCGAGGCCCTGTGACCCTTTTTTGCAAAGACATCTGTGCAATTCATAGGGTCTTCCGTGGTGTAGATTTGGATCTAGGATTAAAGCCCACTGTCAAAGAAAACTCCGCTCGGCTATTCATGTCCTGCAATTCTTCCTCAATACTTACACGACTGCCCTGCTCTAGCGAGAGAAGTTAATAGATAAGACTGATATCAGCTACAGTTGCATCAGAAATGTGTATTTGTGCAGCAGTGGTCTTAGTTTTGTGACTATACAATGCAAAATTACGTTTCAGTTTAACACATCTTGTTGAACGTGCTGTTAAATGTAAAATTAACCCTCATTGTAGACCAAAACAAAACCAGCCTTGGGGTGGCATGCAAAGTACTAGGTGGAAGCCTCCCACCTACTGCTAACATGCCTTCTCTCCTCTAGCCTACCTTCGCCAAGCTTCACAGAGACCGGTTCAACGGGGTGACGCTAGGAGTTGCCAAAACAAGGAGATTTTGGTGGATGTTATTTCCCTTCACTGGGGAAAACTCTGCATATGTGCTACTTCTGTCCTATGTATTGCACGTGATACATTCCAGACGCAGAGGCGTTGGAATGTATGGGGTGCAGTAAACTCAAGATATGCCTTCCGAGCACTTGAAATCAAATTTTCCTTTTGCTTTCTCTCTTTTCCCTTCCTCTCGCTCTTCTTTTTTATCACCTGTCAATTTCAACTTCTCTCTTTCGTTCGCTTGTCTTTTTCTGTCTCTGTCTCTCTGTTAGATATCTAATGTTCAATTGAGATTTTTATATCATGCATTTCTGTCTCTCCCTCTCTATCTGGCTCCTTCTTCTCTCTCTTGAGCGTCTCTCTTTTCTCTCCATTCTCTCTCCTGTGCTCACATTCATCTTTGCTGTGTACCTACTCTCCCTCATGTACGAAGTGACACAGGGTCACATGGGGACATATTTGCTAGATTTCAAATTGGAACAAAAAAATCAACAATAATTGTTGTAACAGTATTTTATTCAGCAAACTGCCAAGAACATCTCACAGATCAGGCTTTGGACCGGCAGCAGATGATGCTGTTCTCTATTTTGTCAGATCATGCATAAGTGTTTTAGGGTACTCTACAATTTCTTACCCCCCCCCCCCCCACACACACACACACACCGTAGGAGCTGCAGGGCTCTGTGGTACACCACTCAATCAGAATGCAATTTTCAATGTAGAGTTTTTTGCGACAAGTTTTAGCAAAACATACAACTGACCAATACCTGCTCACAAGCTAGCGGTTGCAAAGTCAGTTATAAAACACTGCTGAAAATAGGGTTGGATCACTAACAAGGGCAGAGATAGTCAGATTGAATCCCAAATCTAGGAAAAAGGAAGGAGTTGCTTGCATTAACCACATAAAACAATATCAAACTGGACATTTATAAAAATTCTAAATAGATATCGGGACCTTAAGGCGGTACCTGGACTAAATGATTACTGATAAACCTCTAGTCACTTACTGTAGAGGAAGAAGCATCAGAGAAACAGTTAGTCCAAGCATTTTTCATGTGGCAAGTGTTCGGTTTGTTCTTTAGGGGAAAAAAGAAATCAGGCATTTGCAATGCAATGGGTCACTCTTTTGCCTCGAGTTAGAGCTATTACCGTTGTAAGGGGCAGATTTATACGTTTTCACGCTAAACTGTGTTAGTGCAGTTTTGCATGAAAAAGTATAGCGCCGGCCAGCGCCATTCCAACACGCCGGCCGAGCACCATATTTATGGAATGGTGCTAGCTGGTGCTAATGCCCTTGACAGGGTTGGGCAGGCATAGGGGAAACCGGGGTTTGTGCGCTGAATTATGGCGCTACACTGTTCAGAGGCAGAAAAAATGCCTTTAAGCAGTGTAGCGCCATTTTCTGGTGCACAAACCCCATGGACATGACTCCTGTCTTAGTGAAGACAGGAGCCATGTCCACCACCCCAGGGCCATGCCCAGGGCCGTAGGCCATTGGTGCCAGTGCCGTGCAGGGGGCCCCAAGTCAGGGCCCTTGAGCAGTGTTAGATATAAAAAAATATATAAATATGGCGCAAAGGCCACATCATCCTTTTCTGGACAGGAACACCTACCTTGCATCTCATTGACGCAAGGTAGGTTTCCCCGTCCAGAAAATGACTCTAACTCTATAACTTTGGCACTAGACATGTCTAGCGCCAAAGTATAAATATGGAGTTAGGTTTGCGCTGAATTAGCGTAAAAAACAATATGCTAATTCAGCACAAACCGAATATAAATGTGGGCCTAAATGCCTAACTGGACTTTTCTTACCACACAAACTGAAAATAAAAAGTAAAACACTTGGCATAAGCGAGCTGTTTCAAAGTGTCACTGCCACCATAAGCCTGAGCACGAAGGAGATACACAAAAGGAAAAAGAAGTTTGCTTGCAGTCAAAGTTATCACAAAAGTGCAATCATCCATGTAACATGGTCCATGGTCAAGGAGGTCACAAAACCGCCCCAAGGAGGGACAAACGTAAAGCATTTAACCAACGAAAAAAAAAGGATTTTTGAAAAGCAAGCCCATGAAAGAGCGATAGTGATGGGCGTGTGGTGGGTGTGGTTAAAAGCCCAGATACATACCAACATGTCAGAAAGGCATAGCTTGCGCGCTGCTATGCTCAACCTAACAAGGGCTCAGCTGCAACCCTGCTATGGGCTACACCGTAATCCATTTCATCAACTCTTTAAGTACTCACATAGGATACATAATTCGATGTAGGTGCAACAAAATATATGTAGGCAGCACTACACGATAGTTGTGTATAAGAATTCAGAAACTTGAAAGAGCATATTAAAATATAGACGCTGCATATCCTCCAACCACGCACATTTGCCCCTTTGTTGCTACCGGTACTCCATGTATTTTCCTTGATATAGATGTGATAAAATCGGACCCTAAGGGTGGAGGCAGAAACCTCAGACAAGCAGAAGCAAAATACATTTTCCTTCTACAAGAAGTAGAATCTGGATTTACGACTCATAAGAAGCTACAATACTTTCTGTAATAGTGATAAATCTTTCTACTTTGGTCACTATCATTTAGATCATTCCATAATAGCAGTGTCAGTCTGTCGTCATTACTCCTCTTATTAATCTGTTTAAGAACAAGCACACTAGATCGAGATACATTTTATTGTATCTACACAAGTATGATTGTGGACAGATGTTACTAGTTAGTTATCCATTCACATGACCAACTTTCAGTTAAACTCTCTGTGCCTAAAAAAATAATGAATGTTACCTTGCATAAGTAGTTCCTCATGTAAAGCGCTCCAATATATTTGGGTCAAGTCTGCACTATATAAAACTGTAAAAAATGAAAAAACTTTGTTGTGAATGTTTGATGCTCTTGTCATGTGTGATGTGGTCTATCTATTGTGGTCTCCTTGATGTCATAGTGAGAGGTGGATATTTACGTGTGACTCTATCAGCCAGCACATGATACCAATTCATTGTTGTGGGACACTCAAACTAGTTTAAGTTTAACTTGTGTGACTATTTACAACTTAAATATGGTTTGAGAGTACATTTTGTTATGACTTCCTTTTCACTTGACCTCATGTTCTTCAGTTAAATGATTGTTTTGAACACAATACTATATCTTTCAAATAAGATGATCAAAATTACACCTGTGGGCACGCTCCAGATGTAATCCTGTGTGAGTATTTTGCCCTTTATCAACATAGTGCTGTGGATTAAAAGGGTGCCGTAAATTCACATTTATTTGCCTTCACTGCAAGTTTCTGAGTGCTGTTCTAATCATTATTCCTCTAACCATTACAGAGGTCTATTATTTACACTTTCTCTGTGGATAAGCCTTTGACAAACCAATCTCTCAATATGGGGCGCACTGACATGCTGTACACAAGTGGTATGCTTACGTGCAAGCTGACCAGCTTTAGCTGGTATGAGGTTTATTTTTTTATTGTATCAGCTGTGGTCAAAATAGTGCTGTATATTCAAATTTTGTGCTCATGCTTCAATTACCCTCTTTCTTAACTTAGAGTTACAAGTGTTGTTAAGGTCACTTAGCAAGCTGTCCACTATGTGCTGTCATCTTTTAACAATTTGCCAACCCCAGATCAGGTGATCTTCCATTACAACATGACATGTCCAGTCGCGCTGTTTTACACGTGGTATGCTTTATTTACAATCATGTTCTATTGTTTCTGGCTAGTTTAGATATCTCATCCAAAATGGTGGCAGAGTGTACAACATGGTATTGTTGTGGATCCTGTGGTGATATTTTAAATTGTCATTGCACTATGTTATGATGATGTGCATTGCTGTTCAGACAGAGATCCAATTGAGGAATATTTTATCTCGGTTCATGATGGCAACCATAGCAGATGCCATTTATTTAACATGCTTATGCTAATGTTCACTAAGATTCATATAGAGTTCATACAGAGGGACATTTTATCCCCAGTCAAGACGGCAACTGTGGTGTCTTGCAAGATTTATAGCAGAACCCTTCTGGCTTCCTGAGGACTCCATATCAGTGTGACATAATTGCTTGAATACACTATATGGAAGAGTGGTTTAGAATGTTGGAGCTCACAGCAGCTTTGTGTGTGGCCTAGCTATTCAGCCGGTACTAGACTGGGGAGGAGGCTACAACTGGTGATGAGATAGGGGATAAGTAACCTGAAGAAGAAAGTGCTCTCCTGGAGAGTTTGGCTTGGTTCAAGCAAACTGCTCGTGCCTGCCACATGTGCCTTCATCGAGTCGAAGGTCGGCGTACATGGAGTCAAAGCACAACTCCAGCAGATGTACAGCTTGTGAATGGAAAGAGAGTTTCAAGGAAAAGTCTACGCATCGTTGGTCAAGAAACTATAACCAAGATCCTACAAAATTGTGGAGCACTGCCACAGAAAATAAAGTTATAGAATTTACGGAGCATTAATAAATAAGGTGGATTCAACCAAGTTTACAAAGCACAGTTAAAGACAGTTATCAGATACCAAATAGTGCTGGCTGACAGAAAAAGTAAAAAAGAAGCATACTGTTATTACTCTTACCTAGTCTTGATAAATGGAGCATTACGACAACAGTACCGGGTGGGGAGACCCAAGAAGAAGCAATGGGGTTGTGCTTACTGAGTTGTCCAATACCTGAAGCGCATGCCATCAAAGCTGATGGATGGCAGCTAAGAACAACTCCAGATGCATCCGTGAGTGAAAGGGTTTTGATGGAGACCAAAAAGAAGGTCCTGGATGACCCAGAGGCTAAAACACTGTCTGGCCTCAGTGATGATGATTATTCCCAGGAACAGTTGACAGTATTTGACAGAGGTCCACCCTCAAAGTCAGCCACTCCCATTACCAGTTACAATGCTGCCACCTTCCTCAAACCACCACCATCATTTGACACTGCCAAAAGGCAAAATATTGGCAATAGATGGACTGCACGGATAGAGACATTTGAAGATTTCATAGATGGACTTCAAGAGACTGATAACAGAAAGACTATCAAATATCTCAAAATCTTGCTGGTGATTGTGTGAAAGAAGTTATTAAGAAAATGCCAAGAACGGGAGACGAAGTCACATACCGTTAGATTAAGAATGCGTTGAATATCAAAGTTTGATCCAGTATCAATATGTTTTTTGGTCAAGAACGGCAAAGAGTTAATGAAATAATCGATTAATTAGTGGAAAGACTCGACAAACTCATCAAATACTGTAAGTTCAATTAATTTACTGATAAAGAAGACATGAGGCTTAGAGTGATTGATGGATGCTTGTCTGATTCATTCAGACTACAAATGTTGAGGGTTCAGCCAGATTTAAAAAACCATGACGATGCGCTGCGCCAAATTTGGCAGCCCGTACACCGTAATATTCAGTCTGCAGGGGTGCACCGTATTTACTAGAATAAGGCACACCCCTGTGTTTCCCCCTGAGCCGGCGCTAAGTTTGTCGCCTTGCGCCAATGCAGCCACCCTTGTGACATGGCGCATGGATAGCTGCCTGCACAAAAACAATCTTAAATGCTGATTTGCTCTTTCTATGTGTGCTGTAGACTGCAGCACACATAGAAAGAGAAAAAAACAAGAAGAAATGAAAGCATTTCTCCTAGTTGCACCACTCTAATGCCACCCCTGGGATGGTCTTAGAGTTTGGCGCCTGTTAGACCTGACATGCCTTAGGGTGGTCACCACTAACTTTTTGCCTGCCTCCCCCCACTTTTTGGACCCTGTTTTGCTGGCTTTTAGACTCTGCACACTTTACCACTGCTAACCAGTGCTAAAGTGCATATGCTCTCTTCCTTTTTAAACATGGTAACTCTGGATCATCCCTGATTGGACTATTTAATCTACTTATAAGTCCCTAGTAATGTGCACTACATGTGCCTAGGGCCTGTAGATTAAATGCTACTAGTGGACCTGCAGCACTGGTTGTGCCACACACTTAAGTAGCCCCCTTAACCTTGTCTCAGGCTTGCCATTGCAAGGCCTGTGTGTGCAGTTTCACTGCCACCTCGACTTGGCATTTAAAAGTACTTGCCAAGCCTAGAATTCCCCTTTTTCTACATATAAGTCACCCTTAATGTGTGCCCTAGGTAACCCCTAGAGCAGGGTGCTGTGTAGGTAAAAGGCAGGACATGTACCTGGGTAGTTATATGTCCTGGTAGTGTAAAGCTCCTAAATTCGTTTTTACACTACTGTGAGGCCTGCTCCCTTCATAGGCTAACATTGGGGCTGCCCTCATACACGGCTGAAGTGGCAGCTGCTGATCTGAAAGGAGCAGGGAGGTCATATTTAGTATGGCCAGAATGGTAATACAAAATCCTGCTGACTGGTGAAGTCGGATTTAATATTACTATTCTAGAAATGCCACTTTTAGAAAGTGAGCATTTCTTTGCACTTAAATCTTTCTGTGCTTTACAATCCACGTCTGGCTGGGCTTGGTTGACAGCTCCTTGTGCATTCACTCAGACACACCCCAAACACAGGGTACTCAGCCCCACTTGCATACATCTGCATTTTGAATGGGTCTTCCTGGGCTGGGAGGGTGGAGGGCCTGCTCTCACACAAAGGACTGCCACACCCCCTACTGGGACCCTGGCAGACAGGATTGAACTGAAAGGGTACCTGGTGCACTTCTTAGCCACTCTTTGAAGTCTCCCCCACTTCAAAGGCACATTTGGGTATAAAACAGGGCCTCTGCCCTACCTCATCAGACACTTGCTGGAGAAGAAACCTGAACCAGAAACTACATCCTGCCAAGAAGAACTGCCTGGCTGCTCAAAGGACTCACCTGTCTGCTTTCTACAAAGGACTGCTGCCTTGCTGTTGCCCTGCTGCCTTGCTGAACTCTTGTCTGGCTGTGAAAGTGCTCTCCAAGGGCTTGGATAGAGCTTGCCTCCTGTTCCCTGAAGTCTCAGGACCAAAAAGACTTCTCTTTTTCACTTGGACGCTCCGTGCGCCGAAAATTTCGACGCACAGCTTGTTCCGCGGCGAGAAAAACGCCGCACACCGACGCTGATCGGCGCGACGCTCTTGGGACGGTCGAAAATCCGACGCACGGCTTCGCAAGGACAACGCCGCCCGACCTCTAGAGGAGAAATCGACGCAACGCCTGCCGTGAGATCGTAATTTCAACGCGCAGCCCCGCAGACCGACCTCGAGAGGAGAAATCGACGCAACGCCTGCCGTGAGATCGTAATTTCGACGCGCAGCCCCGCAGACCGACGCGCAGCCAGAGAACAAGCAGGAAAATCCACGCACAGACCCGGGACATCTGGTAATCCCCGCGATCCACAGAAAGAGACTGTCGGCGCGCCGGAAAAACGACGCACAACTTCCCCGCGTGGAAAATAACGACGCAAGTCCGTGTGTGCTGGGGAGAAATCGACGCACACATCCTTTTTCCACGCACCTCTTCCTTTGTGGCCCTCTGAGGAGATTTTTCCACTCTAAACCAGGTACTTGTGCTTGAAAGAGACTTTGTTTATATTCTAAAGACTTAAGACACTTTATATCACTTCTCAGTGATATCTCTACAATCTCCCATTGCAACTTTATTCTTTTTGACCTACAATTATCCTGATAAATATTATATATTTTTCTAAACACTGTGTGGTGTATTTTTTGTGGTGCTATATGGTGGTATTGTATGATTTATTGCACAAATACTTTACACATTGCCTTCTAAGTTAAGCCTGACTGCTCGTGCCAAGCTGCCAGAGGGTGGGCACAGGATAATCTTGGATTGTGTGTGACTTACCCTGACTAGAGTGAGGGCTTTTGCTTGGACAGAGGGTAACCTGACTGCCAACCAAAAACCCCATTTCTAACATTGGTGATCAGCGGTGAGGATAGGACTTGTATTTGTGCAGTGACATACAGTAGCTAAGTATTTCACTACCTACCCACAGTTGAAGGTCAACTTGTTTTTTTTTAACTCTTTTTGCAAATCCGTTTTTTTTTCCTGACAATTTTCAAAAACTAAATCCTCACTCAACATGTCTCTGACTGGGTTTCAGACAGGGGACTTTGACCTAGTCCAGTTGGATACATATACGGTCAAACAACTAAGAGGATTCTGCAGGGCACTGAGGGTACCCACCCAAGGGGCCTCCAGAAAGGAGGACTTTCAAGTGGCGCTGAGGTCCTGGGCAGAAGCCCATTTAGAGGATGATGAGGAAGAGGAGCCAGAAAATGGCACCTCAGAGGAATTTTCACTATCTGTGGATGGTGTTACCACTGCAATTGTGCCCCCTTCCAGACCAGGGAGCAGTGTCTCTATGCAAAGCCTGACCGCAGAGGAAAGGAGAGAGGAAAGGGAGTTCCAATTGCAAATGGCAAAACTGAAAATTGAGGCTCAACAGGAGGAGAGAAGGGCAGAGAGAGAAGCCAAACAAGCTGAGGCTGAAAGAGCAGCCAAACAGATTGAAGCTGAAAGAACAGCCAAACAGATTCAAGCAGAAGCTGAAAGGGCAGCCCAACAAGCAAAGCTGAAAGAGCAGCCAAACAGGTGGAAGCTGAAAGAGCTTTGGCTGAAAAGAAACTGTTGCTGGCTCATGAACTGAGTCTCAAGGAGCTGGAGATCAAGGCGAGACAGTCTGAATCCAGCAATAATGGTGGCAGCATACAGACAGGACCTGCTGGAGAAAAGAAGGTTCGTATACCCAAAAATGTGGTGCCCAGTTTTGTGGTGGGAGATGACATAGATAAATGGTTAGCTGCTTATGAAGTTGCACTAAGGGCTCATGAGGTTCCTGAAGGGCAATGGGGGGTAGCTATGTGGGGTTATGTGCCGCCATTGGGGAGGGACACACTTCTCACATTGGATCAACCTGATCAAAACACATACCCACTTCAGAAAGCCACTTTACTTGCCAAGTTTGGGCTGACCCCTGAGGGATACCATCAGAGGTTCAGGGACAGCACCAAACAAAACACACAAACATGTGTAGATTTCTTTGACTTTTCCAGTAAGGCACTGAATGGATGGGTGCGGGGCAACAAAGTAAATGACTATAAAGGGTTATATGACTTGATTCTGAGAGAGCATATGCTTAATACTACTTTTACAGAGTTGCGCCAGCACTTGGTAGATAGTAAGCTGACTGATCCCAGGAAGCTTGCTGAGGAGGCGGACCTCTGGGTTAGCACCAGAGTGTCCAAAAAGGTACCTGGGGGGGACTCCCACAAAGGTGGTCAGGGTTCCCAACAGAAGAAAGAGGGGGGAGATAAACTTACAGATAAGGAACTCTCAAAAGGCCCCCAAAAGAATTCCCAGGGAGGGGGTGGCAACCATTCCTTCTCTAGATTTGGGAAGAAGCCAGGGACATTTGATAAGTCAGGGAAATCCAACCCCAAATGTATGGAGTGTTACCAGTATGGTCACTATAAAGGCGACCCCCAGTGCTCCAAAAGGGCACCGTCCACTACCGGACAGACACCTGGGATAACTAGTGTAGCGCTTGGAGGGGAGATGGACCCAGATAGCTTTGGGGAGCAAGTAGAGATTTCCCTAGTGTCCCTGGGAGAAAGAGAAATGGTGCCCAAAGCCCACATGCCCCGAAATACTTCCAAGTACAGGCAGTGGGTCACCATTAATGGGCAGAAGGTGGAGGCTCTGCGTGACACAGGAGCCAGTATGACTACTATCCAGAGTCAGCTGGTGTCCCCAGAGCAGATAGTCCCTAATACATTCCACCAGGTCATAGTCGCTGACAATCGTGAGAGTCACCTACCAGTGGCTCTGGTTCCCTTTGAGTGGGGGGGGTCTCTGGTACTCTGAAAGTAGCTGTGAGTCCTGCCATGCCTGTAGATTGTCTGTTAGGCAATGATCTTGAGCACACTGCTTGGAAAGAAGTAGAGTTCAGATCTCACCTGGAGATGTTAGGGTTACCTGAGTGGGTCTGCATGACCACCAGGTCCATGGCTGCCCGGGAAGGGAGTCAAGGGCGTCTGGAGCCTGGAAAAATGGCCCAGACAGCCGCCCAAGAGGGGGGCCAGGGGCGCGGGAAACCCGCCTCTAATGTTCCCACGGTGGTAGACGAGGTCCCTGAAGAAGAGGAGGCCCCCAAGCCAACCGGGGAGGACATAGCTGCCCTGGGTAACCTACCTGAACTTGCTGGCTGGCAAGTAGAGGGGGGGCCAACCAGGGAAGCATTCTGCAAGGCGCAGAGAGAATGCCCCACCCTTGAGGGTCTGAGGAAGCAGGCCACAGACCACGCAGCAGGTGACGCCTCTGGCGCTCACCATATTTACTGGGAGAATGATCTCCTTTACAGTGAGCGTAGAATTCCAGGTCCTGGGCCACACCGTGTGCTGGTGGTCCCCCAGTGTTACCGGAAATTCCTACTAGGCCTGGCTCACGACATTCCCCTGGCAGGACACCTGGGCCAAGACAAGACCTTTGACAGGCTTAACACCCACTTTCATTGGCCCAGAATGAGGAAAGCCTCAGATAACTTCTGCAGAGCTTGCCCCACCTGCCAGGCTAGTGGGAAGGCAGGGAAATGGCTTAAAGCTCCCCTGATCCCACTCCCAGTCGTTGGCACCCCCTTTGAAAGGGTGGGCATCGACATTGTTGGTCCCTTGGACCCCAAAACTGCCCTGGGCAACAGGTTTATCCTGGTTTTGGTGGACCATGCCACCCGCTATCCAGAGGCAATCCCTCTGAGAACAGTGACTGCAAAGGTGGTGACCAGAGCCCTGATGGGAATATTTACCCGTGTGGGATTCCGTAGGGAGGTCGTGTCTGACAGGGGCACAAACTTCATGTCTGCATACATGAAGACCCTGTGGGATGAGTGTGGGGTGACCTACCGGTTTACCACCCCTTATCATCCTCAAACCAATGGGCTGGTTGAGAGATTCAACCAGACCCTGAAAGGCATGATTGGTGGCCTGACTGAGGCCATGAGGCGTAAGTGGGACGTCCTCTTACCCTGCCTGTTGTTTGCTTATAGAGAGGTGCCCCAGAAAGGGGTGGGGTTCAGCCCCTTTGAGCTTCTCTATGGTCACCCTGTCAGGGGACCCCTAAGCATCGTTGAGGAGGGCTGGGAGAGAGCTCCCCAGGCCCCTCCCCAGGATGTGGTCAGCTACATGCTGGCCCTCCGCAAACAAACCCAACGCTTCTGGAAGGAGGCCCAGAGTAACCTCGAGGCCAGTCAAGAGGTGATGAAGGAGTGGTACGACCAAAAGGCCACTCTAGTTGAGTTCTCACCTGGAGACAAAGTTTGGGTGATGGAGCCAGTAGAGCCCAGGGCTCTCCAGGACCGCTGGACTGGCCCCTTTGAGATCAAGGAGCGTAAAGGGGAGGCCACTTACCTAGTGGACCTCAAGACCTCTAGGCAACCCCTAAGGGTCCTCCATCACAACCGGCTCAAACCTCACTTTGAGAGGTCTGAGGTCAGTATGCTCCTAGTCACCGATGAGGGCATGGAAGAGGAGAGTGAACCTCTCCCCGACCTCCTCGCTGTCAAAGAAGGGGATGGGTCAGTAGGTGGTGTCATTCTCTCTGACTCCCTGACTCCAACACAGAGAGGGGACTGCTATGAGCTGCTAGAACAGTTCTCCCCCCTGTTCTCCCTTACACCTGGACTAACCCACCTCTGTGTGCATGACATTGACACAGGTGACAGTGCTCCTGTAAAGAACACAATTTACAGGTTGTCAGATAAAGTGAAGGCCAGCATCAAGGAGGAGGTCTCCAAGATGTTGACTTTGGGGGTTATTGAGAAATCCAGTAGTCCCTGGGCCAGCCCTGTGGTATTGGTTCCCAAGGCTACTGCCCCAGGTGAGAAACCAGAACTCCGGTTCTGCGTGGACTACCGGGGTCTCAATTCAGTCACCCGGACTGATGCTCACCCCATCCCCCGAGCTGATGAGCTCGTTGACAGGCTAGGCGCTGCCAAGTTCCTGAGTACGTTCGATCTTACTTCCGGGTACTGGCAAATTGGCCTGACTGAGGGGGCTAAAGAAAGATCTGCTTTTTTCACCCCTGATGGCCATTACCAATTCCGGGTGATGCCATTTGGGCTGAAAAATGCCCCCGCTACCTTCCAACGGTTGGTTAAAGGGGTCCTAGCTGGTAAAGATGCCTTCTGTGCAGCTTACCTAGACGACATAGCTGTCTACAGTTCCAGCTGGGAGGAACACCTGCTCCACCTCAAGGAGGTGCTTCAGGCCCTGCAACAGGCAGGCCTGACTATCAAGGCTAGTAAGTGCCACATTGGGCAGGGTTCCGTGGTGTACTTGGGACACCTCGTAGGTGGTGGAAGGGTGCAGCCGCTCCAGGCCAAGATTGAAACTATCAAGGCCTGGCAACCACCTAGAACACAGACTGAGGTGAGAGCCTTTTTGTGCCTCACTGGATACTACCGCAGGTTCGTCAAGGGCTATGGTACCATTGTGTCCCCCTTGACTGAACTCACTTCCAAGAAACAACCTAGGTTGGTGAATTGGACAGAGGCCTGTCAGAAAGCCTTTGATTCTCTGAAGGAAGCCATGTGCACGGCTCCCGTGCTCAAGGCCCCTGACTACTCCCAGGAATTTATTGTTCAGACAGACGCTTCAGAGCATGGCATAGGGGCTGTTCTAGCACAGCTGAATGAGGAGGGCTCAGACCTACCAGTAGTCTTTATTAGCAGAAGACTATTACCACGGGAACAAAGGTGGAGTGCTATTGAGAGAGAAGCATTTGCTGTGGTCTGGGCACTGAAGAAGCTAAGACCCTACCTGTTTGGGACTCACTTCCGGGTTCAGACAGACCACAGGCCCCTCAGATGGCTCATGCAGATGAGGGGTGAGAATCCAAAACTCTTGAGATGGTCTATTTCCCTACAGGGGATGGACTTTACGGTGGAGCATCGCCCAGGGGTTGACCACACCAATGCTGATGGTCTCTCCAGATACTTCCGCCTTAGCGATGAGAGCTCCCAGGAGGTCGGGTAGCTCTCCCCACTTTCAGCTGGGGGGGACACATGTTAGACCTGACATGCCTTAGGGTGGTCACCCCTAACTTTTTGCCTGCCTCCCCCCACTTTTTGGACCCTGTTTTGCTGGCTTTTAGACCACTGCTAACCAGTGCTAAAGTGCATATGCTCTCTTCCTTTTTAAACATGGTAACTCTAGATCATCCCTGATTGGACTATTTAATCTACTTATAAGTCCCTAGTAATGTGCACTACATGTGCCTAGGGCCTGTAGATTAAATGCTACTAGCGGACCTGCAGCACTGGTTGTGCCACACACTTAAGTAGCCCCCTTAACCTTGTCTCAGGCTTGCCATTGCAAGGCCTGTGTGTGCAGTTTCACTGCCACCTCGACTTGGCATTTAAAAGTACTTGCCAAGCCTAGAACTCCCCTTTTTCTACATATAAGTCACCCTTAATGTCTGCCCTAGGTAACCCCTAGAGCAGGGTGCTGTGTAGGTAAAAGGCAGGACATGTACCTGGGTAGTTATATGTCCTGGTAGTGTAAAGCTCCTAAATTCGTTTTTACACTACTGTGAGGCCTGCTCCCTTCATAGGCTAACATTGGGGCTGCCCTCATACACGGTTGAAGTGGCAGCTGCTGATCTGAAAGGAGCAGGGAGGTCATATTTAGTATGGCCAGAATGGTAATACAAAATCCTGCTGACTGGTAAAGTCGGATTTAATATTACTATTCTAGAAATGCCACTTTTAGAAAGTGAGCATTTCTTTGCACTTAAATCTTTCTGTGCCTTACAATCCACGTCTGGCTGGGCTTGGTTGACAGCTCCTTGTGCATTCACTCAGACACACCCCAAACACAGGGTACTCAGCCTCACTTGCATACATCTGCATTTTGAATGGGTCTTCCTGGGCTGGGAGGGTGGAGGGCCTGCTCTCACACAAAGGACTGCCACACCCCCTACTGGGACCCTGGCAGACAGGATTGAACTGAAAGGGGACCTGGTGCACTTCTTAGCCACTCTTTGAAGTCTCCCCCACTTCAAAGGCTCATTTGGGTATAAAACAGGGCCTCTGCCCTACCTCATCAGACACTTGCTGGAGAAGAAACCTGAACCAGAAACTACATCCTGCCAAGAAGAACTGCCTGGCTGCTCAAAGGACTCACCTGTCTGCTTTCTACAAAGGACTGCTGCCTTGCTGTTGCCCTGCTGCCTTGCTGAACTCTTGTCTGTCTGTGAAAGTGCTCTCCAAGGGCTTGGATAGAGCTTGCCTCCTGTTCCCTGAAGTCTCAGGACCAAAAAGACTTCTCTTTTTCACTTGGACGCTCCGTGCGCCAAAAATTTCGACGCACAGCTTGTTCCGCGGCGAGAAAAACGCCACACACCGACGCTGATCGACGCGACGCTCTTGGGACGATCGAAAATCCGACGCACGGCTTCGCAAGGACAACGCAGCCCGACCTCTAGAGGAGAAATCGACGCGACGCCTGCCGTGAGATCGTAATTTCGACGCGCAGCCCCGCAGACCGACCTCGAGAGGGGAAATCGACGCGACACCTGCCGTGAGATCGTAATTTCGACGCGCAGCCCCGCAGACCGACGCACAGCCGGAGAACAAGCGGGAAAATCCACGCACAGACCCGGGACATCTGGTAATCCACGCGATCCACAGAAAGAGACTGTCCGCACGCCGGAAAACGACGCACGACTTCCCCGCGTGGAAAATAGCGACGCAAGTCTGTGTGTGCTGGGGAGAAATCGACGCACACATCCTTTTTCCACGCACCTCTTCCTTTGTGGCCCTCTGAGGAGATTTTTCCACTCTAAACCAGGTACTTGTGCTTGAAAGAGACTTTGTTTATATTCTAAAGACTTAAGACACTTTATATCACTTCTCAGTGATATCTCTACAATCTCCCATTGCAACTTTATTCTTTTTGACCTACAATTATCCTGATAAATATTATATATTTTTCTAAACACTGTGTGGTGTATTTTTTGTGGTGCTATATGGTGGTATTGTATGATTTATTGCACAAATACTTTACACATTGCCTTCTAAGTTAAGCCTGACTGCTCGTGCCAAGCTACCAGAGGGTGGGCACAGGATAATCTTGGATTGTGTGTGATTTACCCTGACTAGAGTGAGGGCTTTTGCTTGGACAGAGGGTAACCTGACTGCCAACCAAAAACCCCATTTCTAACAGGGCCGCCTCCAGTTTACTAAAACTTGTAAATCTGAGGCAGCGTTAAAATGCAGTGGGTGTTGCTGTGGCACACCCACAGCAACACCCATTGCACGCCCCTTCCATGCAAAGTGATGTGTGTGAAAGTGCCGTCTTTACAAGGTTTTGTTCAGCCACAAAAAGTGGCTTAACGTCACCTTGTAAATACGGTGCAGGGTATTGTGCCACTGAACCATCACAAAAAGTGATGCTCTGGTGGCATCAGGGCCTTGTAAATCTGGCCCTTAGTCTGGAGTGAGTATTGATGGCTGCCAGAGCTGAGGAACATGTTGTTAGACAAGCTGACAATTTGGAGGCTGGAAGTGCCCAGAGAGAGTCAGTCATGAGTGTGAAAAAGTAATTCAATGGTAGCCACTTATATAGTAACATGAACAATGCTTATTACAAAAGGCCAAATAATAAGTTACTTAGCAGTTACATGTTTGTTGCAAAACATCACATCACTGATGTCCCTAAACCATTAACCTTTTTCTAACACATTCTTCATTGCAGTTCTAACAATGCTTAACAAACTAACTATTCACTGTTCTTGAATTCATTTGTATTTCCGTGCATGTTTTATCACTCTGCCTCCAAGACCTCTTATCAGATTCTGTCTACCCTTGGCTAATTCAATCTCCCCATTCTTTAATCATGTTTTTAAATATACTGGGACAACAGAATATGTGCCTGCATGCTATGACCATAAATTCCTTCAAGATTACAAACACAGGCTTTCCTTTAGCTAAGACCTTGCTGGTCCTGCTTTCTGTTTTCAAGTGAACACTTCACCTCTCTGGCATCAGCACACATTTTAGGCCTACACTGCTCTTTCACTACATATGATTTTATATTGTTTTCTGCCTGTGTCTGAAGTAGCGTAATTTCTTCACATTTCATTTAATCTCCAACATTCCCCCCCTCTACTTGATATTTCACCTACTGGGTCCAAACCTTTGGTCTGCGCTTGCCACTAAGTGCCATATTTTGCCCTGAGCATCCACTACTCATGTTGGTGTCCTAACTGGAAACATTTCTCCAGCCATTCTACTGATCCTTCTACAACATGCAAAAATTGATTGAACACCAAACATTTTAATAAAAGGGTCACAAGAGCAGGCAACAAGACTCCCAACAGTTACAACAGCCAGTCTGGTAGTAAAGAAAAACACCCACTAAGCCAATTATGTGGGGCTCCTCCTTCAGCTAACATTTTCTTCTGTACATTATGCAAAGTTTGTGTGGCCTCTGACAAAGTTCCATTGTCTGCATCATTTTCTGGGACATAGGTACAACAAGCATTCCCAATCGTTGCACATACCCTTCCTTCCATGGCCGTCAAAAGGTCAAGCACATAATGGTGCTGCATTATCATTTCCATTGCACACAGCACTTCCTTTATGGAATCAGACCTTTCTTTTGCAGTATTTATAAACTTCATAAGTTTCAGTTGTCTTTGCCTGAGCAAACAGCAAAATGCTTCTAAAGAACAACTGTGCATCATTAAACAGCTGGTACTCTTGGGGAACATCATTCCAAGTGGTAGTGCCATACTATTCTGCAGTTCTTCTCCTTTGGTGATAACGTAACAAAATCGTTGGACGGCTCATGGGGTGTTGATAAGGCATTGATAAATTGACTTTAGGAATTACCAAAACAGTGGCATGCAAAGTGATTGTGTTACATAGGCCTGTCAAAGTCAGTAGTAGCTAGCCACACTGCCAATGATAGTCCATGAGGCTGGAGGAGCCCCCCCTGCATGTTGACGTTATCTATTGTGGCACTACAGTTGATATTCCTACCTACATTAACAGTGCCATTTCCAATGAAACAGATGTTAAACTCATGACTTTCTGAGGACTAACTGTCCTTGCTATCCAAGTGTGACGTACAACATTGTTGTCCAAAACACATACAAAATTTCTTAATGCATCCTGACTAATACCAGCTCTGTTTCATAAAGACATGATCCTACAGGAAAATTCAATATCAGGCTGCCATTGATCATGTGCATAAACTGATTACTTCTAAATCCTGGCATATAAACACAATCTGGGGTGAAGGATTTACTAAACAACTACTACACTCAGTGGGTGGGTATGGTACTCCTAAAAACTCTAAAACTAAGACCAATTGCATACATTCTCTAGTATTAGGATGACCTGTTTTCTTAATCTGTGCTATTTCATCCTTAACATCCTCTCTATCTATAAGGATGTATAAAACGTCTGCTGAAAAGTCATATTTTGTGGAATTAGCTAGAAACTGTACAACCCTAACATGTGTTTATTACATTACGGACCTTAACCCTACACATGTAGAGATGCAAAAGACATAGAGCTGTGCTTTGGAGGGCCTCCTTAGTTGAATGCAGCCTATCTGATCCTGTGGCATGAGGACTCAAAGAGCAACTGAAACATGATTCATTAGTACTTTGTGAATCTATATCTGATGTGCTGATACCATATGTTATCTAATAATCTGATATGACTACTAGTTCTCTTTCCCAGTATATGATATAATTAGTAGAGCTAGAATATACATTACCATGAAAGTGCAATAGCAGAAGTGATAGTAATAAGAGACAAAAAAGGAAAAAGAAAACAAAAATACATAGCTTTCGCTGGTTTAAAGAATTGTCCAAAAGCAGAAAATTGTCCAAAGGCTGAGTTGGAGGGAGGTATTTTTACAGTCACAATCTTTTTCCCCCTTCTTGTTCTTTTTATATCACTGGTGGTTTTTGGTGTGATGCAGGGTTCAATCGAATGTCCAATAAATGATTCCAAGATTTACTGCCATCTACGTGAGAGGAGTAGTTATCATCACGGTAAAAGGACCATTAAACCTTGGCTCTCTCCATTTCCAGACAACTATTCAGATAAAAACTATATCACCATTGTGCACAACTGGCAGGTTGACCTCAGTGGTGGCGCACTTCTCCTTTGCCTTCGTTACCTGTATATAAATGAACTTTGCGACTTTGGTGAAATCAGGGAAATGAACATGCATTTCATCATTCAGGATTTTCCCTGTACCTTACTTCTGGTGGCAGGTATTTGCGTATTCATAGGTCTCCCTGTCCTAATCTGATGGGGTGTCAGGTGATGATCAGAACCAGGTGAATTCCTAAGGGAGAAGAGTGCCAATGGTAAGCAATACAACCACTTCCTATGCAACATGGCACATAGCTTGCTGATCTTAACCTTCAGCAGGCCATTAAGGAGCTCAATGATGCCATTGCTCTGAAGATGATAACTGGAAGATAGTTTTATCCCTAGCATTGTTGTGAGATGTGTGAAGACTGAATTAACAAAGTATATACCGTTGTCAGATCTTATCAATTCTGGAGTTCTCCAAAGGGGAATCATCTCATGAATCAGAAAAGTAGCAACTGGCTTAGTATCACTATGAGCGGACAATCCTGGTTCAATCCATCGAGAAAAGGACAAACTGCAAATATGAGATACCAATAGTTGTTGCACCTTTCTAAAATGTCCACAAAGTCAAGATGGAGAGCTTTAAAAGGTCATTGTCATTGTGGAATGGTAAAATGCATCACCTTCTATGTGGGATTTGGAGAGTATTGTTGTCAAACAGTACAAGTATGGATGTACATGATAAGCATATCATGCAAGTTGGGAACAAGCCAATCATATTGCATTTGCATAGACAAGTGATCTCTTGAGATGTGAGCTGAAAGGTGCAATTGATCAAGAACTATCATAAGTAAAACCTGAGACATCACTGTTTTACCTGCAGATATTGCCTATAAATTAAGTCACCCCCTGAATGGGAGCATCCTCTAGTCTCTCATAACTGTTTCTTATATGGTGGAGCAGCTTTCTGCAACTCTCGAAGATATAACCTCGCTGTTACATCATAATGAGATGTGACGTTATCAGTGATAGTGTAAGATTCAGACTCAGATGGTAAGGCAGTCTGGGCCCACAAAACAGGGACATATTGTGACCCTGATGAGATAGGTGGTGGGTGCGCATAGCTACATGTCTGGCTACCCAATCTGCTAGTGCATTTCCCCATGACACAAAATCCTGGCCATTTGTATCTGCTGCACACTTCATGACTTTCACTGCCTGTGGTAATGCCAGTGCCTCTTTTAGAACATCTAAAACATTACTATGCACACCATTACTTTTGTTTGACTTGAGGAAACCTCTCCTGCTCGATCTCATATTGCTAGGATGTACAGTGGTAGTTACATAAGCCAAATCTGAATATATTGTGATGATGTTTCCTGCTCCTTGCTTTGCAGCCACTATCAAGGCTAGTAACTCTGCTGCTTGCGCAGAGTAATGAGCTGGTAGTGTTAACTGCTCTACTATGTGAAGTGTGTCTGAAGAATCATGCTGTTGTGCTCTGACTACTGCTGCACCTGTATGTCTCACTCCTGTATCCTGGTCAATAGTAGAGGAACCTTCAACAAAATTGACAATACTACCTGGAATAGGATCCTCTGTTGCCTAACTAGATTAATTAGGGATATACATTGCACAGTCATGCACATTATCCTCAGAGTCTAATGTAGGATGAGCAAAGAATGTCACAGGGTTCCCCGTATGACACTTCACAACCTTCAAAGATAGTAATGACAGTATTACCTCATATTCTGACACTCTCTGTGTAGTTAGAGTAGTCTTGGCCTTCTGAATGATGGCAACCACTGCATGTTCTGCATAGAGCATCAAAGGTGCCCCCATCACAGTGGCTTCAGTGGTGAGAGCTTGCTTGCAAAGATAATGTCCTTTCATCAATGAATCCAACTGTTCACCATAATATGCAATGGGTTTGTGTCCTAAGGGATATTTATGTGTAAGAACAGCTGTCATCACTTGACCATTGCACTGACAAAAGAGCTCAAACTCCTAGGTGTAATCAGGAGTCCCCAAAACTGGGGCATTTGTTATCTCAGGCATCAATTTCTGGAACGTCTCTCCCATTTCTCCTGTCCATCTTATCTTATTATTTCTGTCTTTTGCCTGTTTAACAGAAGCCAACAAAAGCTTTATCAATGTGTGGTAATCAAAAACCTATTGTCACACATAGTTACAGAGGTCAAGAAATTTCTGCATTGCTTCAACAGTTTCTGGATCAGTCATTTGCCATATAGATGCTGCTCTTTCAGGAGTTACTGGTCGACTAGAAGCTGACAGTAATTGTCCTAAGTATTGAACCTCCTCCTGACAATACTAAACTTTGCATTTTTCTACCTTGTATCATCTCTGTGTGAGAATAACGAAAAGAGATATGGTATATTTTCTACACTGTTGTTTTGTAGGACTGCAAACTAATATGTTGTTAAAATACTGCAACAAGGTAAAGTCACACTAGAAGTTTGACAGATCATGTTTCACCCCTCTGTTGAAAATGCTAGCGGACTCACAGTACCCTTGAGGTAAACAAGAATACAAATATTGAGTACCATGATGGGAAGACACTATCAAAATAATGGTTGTGCGGATGAAGAGGGATGCTATAAAAGGATTCTGGAGATCTATAACAGAGACATATTTAGTATCCTGAGGAATATTCGTCAAAATGATGGAATGATTGGGAACAATTCGAAATTTTGATACTACTACATCATTAAAGGGACACAGGTCCTGAACCATACGCCAAGTATTACCCTTAGATTTTTTTTAACTGGATGAACAGAAGTATTACAAGGAGGTACTCCAGGGTAAATTACTCATTGCTCTAGAATAACCTGTATAGTAGGGGCAAAGCCCTCCTCTGCTTCTTTAGAAAGAGGATACTGTCTCACCCTAGGTAGAATAGCACCTTCCTTCAGTGTAATTCTATATTGAGCAGAAGTACGAATAAGACCTATATCATGGGGAACCTTTCTCTACAAATGTCTGGTATTTGGGGAAGATCTACATCCAAGACAGAATCAAAAGCTTCACCTGGTGTGGGCATACATACATCCAATACTGTTGTCAATGGTATGTCATCCTGAAAGACTAAAACTGTTTTCTTAGAATCATCATCAAACAGTTGATCATTACAGGACGTTGGCTCTGTATACACTATCTCAAAGTGAGAGTTAGTGTGCACAGAGTCCAAGGGTTCCCCTTAGAGGTTGATAGTGGCAAAATTAGATAACAATAATGCTCTATTTTGTGGTAGTGTGGTCGAGCAGTAGGCTTATCAGAGGGTAGTGTTAAGCATTTGTTGTGCACACACAGGCAATAAATGAGGAACACACACTCAAAGACTAACTCCAGGCCAACAGTTTTTATATATAAAAATATATTTTCTTAATTTATTTTGGAACGACAAGATTCAAGATTTTAGGTAAGTACATAAAATGCAAGGTACTTCACACAGGTAAGTATAGAACTTTGATTCAAAGCAGTAGTAAGCACAGTTTTAGTTAAAATGGCAATAAGCTATTTTAAAAGTGGACACAGTGCAAAAATCATCAGTTCCCGGGGGAGGTAAGTTTGGTTAGGTTTCTCAGGTAAGTAAAGCACTTTTTCAGTCTCCTGGGCATAGGCAGCCCACCATTGGGGGTTCAAGGCAACCCCAAATCTACCACACCTGCAACACACGGCCGGTCAGGTGCAGAGGTCAAAGGAGGGCCCAAAACACATAGGTGCCTATGAAGAACAGGGGTGCTCCGGTCCTAGTCTGCTTACAGGTAAGTACCTGCGTCCTCGTTGAGCAGACCAGGGGGGTTTTGTGGAGCACTGGGGGACACACACACAAGCCCACAAAAAACACCCTCAACGGCACAAGGGGTGGCCGGTTGCAGTAGGCAAAGTAAGCATCGGGTTTGCTATTGAAAGCAATGGAGGGACCCGGGGGTCACTTAGGGGATGCAGGCAGGGCACGGGGGCTGATCGGGCCAGCCACTGACTGGGCTAGAAAGAGGGCCGCCTGCTGGTCACTCCTGCACTGGCAGGTGGTTCCTCTTGGTCCTGGGGGCTGCGGGTGCAGGGCTTGGTCCAGGCGTTGCGGCAGGGGAAGCCTCTGGATCCTCTCTGCAGGCGTCGCTGTGAGGGTGCAGGGGGGTCGACTCAGGGTACTCACGTCATTGTAGTCGCCTGGGAGTCCTCTCTGTGGTGTTGGTTCTCCTGAACTCGAGCCGGGGGCGTTGGGAGCAGAGTGTGAAGTCTCACACTTCCGGGGGAAAGAGAGAGTTCTTTGAAAGTTGCTTTAAAGTTGCAAAGTTGTTGCAGTTTTTGAACAGTGCCGCTGTTCTTGGGAGTTTCTTTGTCCTTTGAGGTCAGGGCAGTCCTCTGAGTCTTCAGAGGTTGCTGGTCCTGTCAGATGTGTCGCTGTGCAGGTTCTTTAAGTTTGGAGACAGGCCGGTAGGGCTGAGGCCAAGTCAGTTGTCGTCGCCGTCGTCTCTGCGGGTCTTTCAGGTCAGCAGTCCTTCTTCTTGTTGTAGGTTGTAGGAATCTGATTTCGTAGGTTCAGCATTTCCCCTAAATACTAAATTTAGGGGGGTGTTTAGGTCTGGGGGGCAGTAGCCAATGGTTACTGTCCTGGAGGGTGGCTACACCCTCTTTGTGCCTCCTCCCTGAGGGGAGGGGGGGCACATCCCTATTCCTATTGGGGGAATCCTCCAATCTCAAGATGATGGATTTCTAAAGGAAGGAGTCACCTCAGCTCAGGGCACCTTAGGGGCTGTCCTGGCTCCTACTTGTTTTCCTAAGTATCTCCTCCAGCCTTGCCGCCAAAACTGGGGGCAGTGGCCGGAGGGGTGGGCATCTCCACTAGCTGGGATGCCCTGGGGTGCTGTAACAAAAGGCATGAGCCATTGAGGCTCACCGCCAGGTGTTACAGTTCCTGCAGGGGGAGGTGAGAAGCACCTCCACCCAGTACAGGGTTTGTTCCTGGCCACAGAGTGACAAAAGCACTCACCCCACATGGTAAGAAATTCATCTGGTTGTGGCAGGCTGTCAGAAACTGGTCAGCCTAGCACTAGGAGTCAGACTGGTATTCAGGGGGCATCTCTAAGATGCCCTCTGGGTGTATTTTAGAATAAATCCCATACTGGCATCACTGTGCATTTATTGTGCTGAGAAGTTTGATACCAAACTTCCCAGATTTCAGGGTAGACATTGTGGAACTGTAGATTTCATATTTGACAAACTCCCAGACCATATACTCTTTATGGCTACCCTACACTTGCAATGTCTAAGATTTTGCTTAGACACTGTAGGGGCATAGTGGCCATGCACTTATGCCCTCACCTGTGGTATAGTTCACCCTGACTTAGGGCTGTAAGGCCTGCTAGATGGGTGACTTACCTATGCCACAGGCAGTGAGAGGTGGGCATGGCACTCTGAGGAGAGTGCCATGTCGACTTAGTCATTTTCTCCCTACCAGCACACACAAGCTGTGAGGCAGTGTGCATGTGCTGTGTGAGGGGTCCCCATGGTGGCATAAGACATGCTGCAGCCCTTAGAGGCCTTCCCTGCAACAGGGCCCTTGGTATCAGGGGTACCATTTACAAGGGACGTATCTGTGTGCCAGGGCTGTGCCAATTGTGGGAACAAAGGTACAGTTTAGGGAAAGAACACTGGTGCTGGGGCCTGGTTAGCAGGGTCCCAGCACACTTTCAATCATAACTGGCATCAACAAAAGGCAAAACGGCAGGGGGTAACCATGCCAAGGAAGGCATTTCCTTACAATCATTCAAAATTTCCCTAACCATTTTACGCAGCTCAATGAATATAACACATGCACACAAAGCATGTTTATGGTCACAGGCTATCAGAACACCTTAGGTAGGTGTTATCTCTAAGGCCTCTATTTGTAATATCAAATCATTATTGTATACACTGCTATAATGAATGCTTCTACATTAGGAGGTCAAGCTCTGATCTGACCTCCAGTAGAAGAATCTACTGTTACAGCCATGATCCCTGGAGAGTGGAACTCCAGGGGTAGAACAAATCACAGTTCTATCAGGCTCAAAATAAATAGTCATATTTAACTTGGCCATAAGACCTCTTCCCAATACATTAGCTGGGGCAGCCGGAGAGAGCAATAAGCAGCCATCAATGTACCTCCCTCATACTTCCATCTCCACTAGCTTAGTAAATGGAACCCTCATTAGTGCCCCAGAGAAACCTTGTGTGTCCATTGTTCTATTAGAAATGGGAAGGTCTCCCTCTCTCATATAAGATTGAGGTGTTCCCGTATTTATTAGGAATGCATACCTCTTGTCATTGATAGCTACCATCACAGTGGGTTCCTCATCTGGCCTTTGCATTACCCACAATACTGGACACATGGAACTACTCTATGTGCATGTGTATCCTCCCACATAATTTGTCTTGAAAGGATTTCCTCCTCTCACAATCACACCGCCTGTCCACTTTGAGGTGGAGTTGCCATTGGGGGTGCTTGGAAACTTTGCTGTGGTGGCATTTGCTGCACCTTAGGCATTGCTGGTTGCTGCACATTTTGTGGTGATGTATGAGGTACAATTATTATATGCAGGTTTGACTGCGGCTGCACTGCAATATTTCCTAGGCTGATTGTAAACACCAGTGTTTCCATTTTGTTCATCCCATCTCTTAGTCCTGCAATCCCTAAGGAAATGTTTATAACTGTGAAAGTAATGGCATGCTTGATCCATCCTTTGGGGACATATCCCCTCTCTTCCTATTCCTCTTCATCCTCCCCTGCCACTTCCCCTTGCTCTAACATTATCCTGCTGTTGTGGGTATCATTGTTAGGTGGTCTTTGGGACCGAACCCACAGACCCTGTGGTAATCTGAGTGATGGCTGCTACTATAGCTCCTTCTACTGCTCCTTTCTTTGCTACCTTTTGCTGCACTAACTTTGTGCTGTTTTCTCTCTCATCTCCTGCTTGGTTCTCTCTTTCTCTTGCTTCGTTTTACAAAAATTGATTATATGTGCATGTATCTCAGTCCAGGGATTGGCTCCCAATGTTACTACATTATCAAGGTTATCTCTCTTGTGTATCAGAGGGTAAACCCTTTTCCACTACAATTTAAAACAACACAGCAGTTTCCCGTTACTTCCCAACCTTGACCTACTTCTTGATTCCACTTTTCTTTTATCCTGCTGAGGAAGTGAGTGGGATCCTCATTTGGCTGCATTGATTGAGCCATGAGCGACCCAATGTCTGGCCTGTCAGGATACATTTTCCTCAACTGATCCCAAGCAACTAAATTGAATGGGGAACCATCATACCTATTCTCAGTGAGGGTAACATTTCTCACTCCAGCTTTCTGAAAAACAGTATCTGTCTTATCTCCTATAGGAGAGCTAAGTAAATACTTTATGTCACCTACTGCCAGGGTGATACCTCTAGTTTGCTATTCAAAAGACCAAATTCATTTTCCTGCATCCTCTGTGATTTGCAGTGACAACTTTTTTAAGCTTTTCCTTGTTCATTTGTGACCAAGGAACATAAGGTGCCCCAGGTCCCATATGTATCAGGTGCATCTGATATATGAGAGTGACAGAATATTGGGGGTCATGATGTCTGGCATATTTTTGCCACACATGCAAACATTTCCGCATGTAGGGATACTCCCAGTCAGGACCTTCCTCACCATAAAGAATACAATCCTCAGCATTTGCCATGTCACATGGATCGAAGGACCCTTCTTGTGGCCATGGACTCATCTGTGGGGCTAAACCTTCAGTCCACCCTGCTAAATTATCCACTTAAGGTACAACACTGTACCACTATTTTCTCCTTCAGCAACTATCTCACTAGGGGTGATATCAGTGCTGTGCAAAACTGATTGAACATTCATCTGCTGCACTGGTTTATCATGTAGTGTCAATCCTCCCATAGCTTCACAAGATCCAATCCTGGGGTCTGTCTGGCCATGCATTCTCTGAAACCGCAACCGTTCAAGCTTAGTCACTCGGGGTTTCTTTTCTACTGTCAGTGCGATTAGGCAATCTCACAGCTCCCTTTGTGTGATCAAGATCAATAAGGGGACTTTTTTGAGTACTAATATCATACATAGAATGCCTACACTCTGGAAATCAGTATGTCACAAATGTTATCTACACACCTATATATTGACTCTACTCTATTTGCCATTCTCCCAAAACTTTCCTGAATCTGCACTAAAAGATTATCACAAGATCCTTCTCTACTTTTTTCTCTTGCATCCCTTCTGTCTTCACTTCATGATAACCATTCCTGAATGCTTTCTGGTGAAACTATTACATGCCTCTTCTCCTTCTGCCCGGGTGGTAGGTTAGCTTCAGTCCTCCTAAAATCCTCATCTCTTTCTTGAGATACTGGCCATCACACCATACTAACAGCCGTCTACATAGTCATTCTATCTAGCATCATCTGCATATCTTCTTTGTGGGGGAGACATCCGTTCCCTAACTACCCTTCCTGTTACATCCCTCTTCTGTAATAAGTGTGATGTTGATGATCAAACATGCAAATGGTTTTCACTGTCACGTGGACCCTGATCTTCACCTCTACTCTCCTGGGGAGAAGCTAGATCTAAATGCATTGAAAATTGTGCTTCTACTTGTCCTGAACACTCAGAGTCATCCACCCCTACTTGTTGGCTAGGAGGATGTGTGAGTCGTAGCCTTGACATCTGTAGGGCAAAATTAGGGGATCTGTTCAGGGATTGTGAAGGGGTGTCAACTTCAGGATTCTCAATTCCCACTGTGGCTTCCTGTAGCTGTGTCAGTGGATAAATACCAGGGGCCATATTTATACTTTTTGACGCAAAGCTGCGCCGTCGCAGTTTTGCGTCAAAAAAATTACCGCCGGCTAACGCCATTTCGATGCGCTGTGCGGGTGTCAAATTTATACTTTCACGCACGGCGGCGCAACCAACAGGTGGGAGTCATTATTTCGTGACGCACACAGCGGCGTCAAGTCGTAAAGGAAACCAACGTTAACGCGACGCAAATGACTGTGGGTCGATTTACGACAGCGCAACCCGGAAAGTGCAGGTTTTTTTACGCAATAGCGTCAAATTTACACGCGAACACTGCCCTTTCAGCAGAGGAGAGCCAAAATGGATCCCAGATGCCACAACAGACCCCAGGAAGATGACAGCAGACCAGGAACCAGCCACGATGATCCATACAGGAACCAGGACATTTATAGAAAAAAAAGAAAGTGTCGCTTCAGTGCAGAGGAGCAGGAAATCCTGGTTAAAGAGGTGACGGAACACCAGCACCAACTGTTCATCACCTCTAAGTTGCCAATCAGCAGGAGAGAGGCCATATGGCAACAAATTGTGGACAAGATCAACAGTGTGGCTGAAGAACGCAGAACAGTCACCGAGTGTAAGAAACGCTGGCATGACTGCAAACGTAGGACAAAGGAAAAAATGGCCAGGAACAGGAAGGCAGCACTGCAGACTGGAGGGGGGAGTCCAGCACACCAGGAGGCCCTGGACCACATGGAGGAGATGGTCGCAGCCGTCATCCCTGAGGAGATCGTCACAGGGATTCAAGGACAGGACAGCGCAGACTACCACGAGACAATGCACATGCAGGGTAAGTCACATGGGGAATTATAATGCAATAAGGATAACTGCAACCGGGGGGGGGAATACCTACTACACAATGCATGTAAGTCAGTATATATATGAAGTGGCATGGGTAAAGGTGCACGGCAGGGGGGCATGGCCAGCACAGACAGAAGCTGGGGCACGACAAAATACAGCACCAACAACAGTCCCATGGGGCCATCCTGTCATGACAACAATGGAGCTAAGGGAAAGCAGCGACAGGTGGGAAGGCCACTACGCCAAACTTACATCCAGGCACTCGTCAGTCAAAATGTATCCTACATCAACTAGGTCCCTATCAGTAATCCAGTAGCCAAAACAACAACTGCAATGTAACTGCGACAACAGTTGACAATAACACCTCTGATCTCTGTGCAACTATAGTAGCAAATGGCAGGAACCTCCCCATGGAACATACCTACCGAAATTAGGGCTTGAGGATGACATCTGCAACTATTTCTAGAAATAAGACAAAGGCACCAGTACACTCAAATGCCAATGCCCATAGTTGACACATACATCAGCCAAACTAAACAGCAATAGGAGCCACACAGCACTAAGGACACACACATGCTGCATACGTCAGGGTCCCTCACGTGCCTGGCTAACAAGGCAACATCACTAATGTCATACTGCTCAGACAACAACATTGAGGAGGGGACACATGCAACTGGTCACTGAAACACACCTGCACAGTCTGAGAACCAAATAGGACATTGATACGATAAACAGGGCAATCCAATTAAACACACATTACCCAACATCATCTAGAAACATCAACAATGTTTACATCCATATCACATCCTAACATTGCCATGCATAGGATATGCCACATAACAATTACATTTAGGTCAATGTGAATAAAAAGTTTTTGGGGCAGGTCCTGAGAGGCAAGTGTGCTGCCAGGGCAATCACAACACCCACAGCCAGTGAAAGTGTAGTGTGGTAAGTTTTACGTATCCTTTGCGCATTAGCTTCAGGCTTTAGGCCTTTGTACACTTTGCCCTGAATGTATTTTATTCATTTGCTGACAGCTTAGAGCCTCTGTGCACTTTGCACTAAATGCTTTTTATTAGGCTTCGTACTGTTATTTTTCAAATAGCCAGTTCTACGGTGTCGTTTTTTATTCATTTCACACTGTTTTGCCTACTTCAGCACTGGAGTTCTCCATAACATATTCACTCTGTGCTTCAGTCAAGGATACAGTCTGGTACATTGCCGATAGACGTGGTAGGAGTTTAGATTTGGCATTCCTGCGTAGGGACATTTTGTGATCACGATGACATGTTAGTTATAAAATCACTTCCTTGTCCCAATACACACAAGAGGGAGTTTCCGAACAGAGAACCACAACTAGACGCTGCCTGCCTTGTTGCAGATGCTGAACCAGATCACAGGCCTGTGCTCAGGTATGAGGGCTGATGTCTCCCCAGTGATTCGGAAAGGCAAGCTAGAAGCTTAACATGCTGTGCTCGAAATAGAACAAGCAGAGGGAGAGTAGAAACTGTTAGGCACCATGATAGCTTTGTTCTAATGTTTTACTCTCCTGGTGACTATTTCAATTCTACCATGTTGTATTGTTTGGGTTATTGCGGCTCACGCCTTATTATCTAAAATTCCGTTGTTTAATGAAATCATCATATAAAACAAATACTGTCTTTGTCATTTGTATATGAGATCATACTGGAAATGAGAGAGTTGGTTTGGATCTGAGTGACCACGACTTCCCTGAGAAGTTCCAAAGATGTCATGCGCTCGGCTGCCTAATCATTTCTTTGCCGTGGGAGACATGAGGCACTGCTAGTTAGCCAGAGCAAAAAGAAAGAATTAGGGTGACAGAGTTCTTTACAAGTGGGTCAGACTCAGTCCCCCACACCGTTAGCTATCCTGCTGCCTAGAAATCCAGTAGTCTCATTTAGGATAATGAGAGCCCACGCGACAAAATGTCTCTCCATAAGAATAGATATACACGGAGGGACGAGTAGGACAAAAAGAAGGACAGCAGATACCAATACCAAACCAGAGCACAAAGTAAAGTCATCAAAAGGCTTGCATGTTACGGTAAAATTGTCACAACACAGACACACTAATTGTACCCTGTTTCATTGCAGAGGAACATGGATCTCCTGCCGATTTGCCTGCCCCTGATTTCCCTGATGACATGGATGACAAGCCCAAAAACATTTCCCAGGAGACCATCCAAAAGGTCCTTGAAACCCTCCAGATCCCACCTTCAGTCACAAGGAGGAGCACAGAACAAGCAGCCATCACAGAAGACCCACCCACCACCCCAATTGTAAGACCTGCCAGCTCCAACACAGCTGAGGACTCTAACGACACTGTCACCAGCTTTGAAAGAACTGTAGTTGGTGTACAGCGGGAGCTGGCCAAGGAGGTGCGGGTGGGGATGCAAAACATGGCAGCCAGCCTTGAGGGGGGGCGTTCGTGCATGACGTCATTTGCAGATCAAGCAGCTGCTATGCAAGCCATAACATCTCTCTTGCAGGAACTTGCAAAAACACAGAAGGAAATCAGCACAGCTGTAATCCAGTTGACACAACACCTACTACTGCAATCCAGTCAACGCGTGCACGAATGCAACATTGAACCCCTCAGGGCCGACCTGGCTGCCTACCATCGTGATGTGGCTGCTATTCTCAAAAACCAGCAGGCCCTCCTTGCAGCAGTACTGCCCTTAAGAACTTCACAGGGAGCAGCCACCGGGATGTCTGCCTCCACGTCTTCTAACACTGAGGTGTGTGTTGCCCCTTCACAACCAACAACAACAAGGACAAACCAGGCAACACACACATCAGAAGAAGAAGACATGGAACAGATCACATTCTCACGGAAGAGTACCCGGAAGCACTAGTCCCTGCACCATGGCCTACTTTGACCAAGGTCCTACATTTTGTCAAATGCCAGTCTCACTACAACTACACTCAATGACTGTTCTGCTATCCACTGTATGACTTGTCACCATTGCCAGTGAATGTCTCTCTCCTACTATTTGCCAAATCCTGTCCCTCTGCACTGTCTGTGACATCACCCCAGCATGTCAGGAGCATCATCCACCCCCCTTCTGTAGGATCACCATGTAAGAATGCACCAGAACGGACTCAGCAAACATGGACAATGGACATTTTGCACTACAGCACCTATCAATAAATAGCACTTGCACACCTAATATGTCTCTGTGTTATTTGACACATCAACTGTGCAGTAGATAACTCTAAAGTGCCGGTGTGGCAACCATGTAGCTTGTCAATACAACTGTCCTGACATCATTTAGTCTGATACATCTGTGCAGTGGCCAGGATTGCATCATAGCCTTACCATCCTGAGGAGAATAACTGATGAAGGGACAAACCACAAAACAATCATGCTGTGTTGGACAGAATAATGCTCCATCTATAGCAATTCTAGTCAAGTAATGGTGGCTGATAAATGTAGGCACCATGCAATACTTAAACATGAAATTATGCAGCAAAATCTAAGCAAACAAAAAAAGAAAACACTGCATCAATCACCCTTTCTGAGTATACTTCCATGAAGGAAAGTCATGCTGAATTATTACACACATGATCTAGGTCAGCAATGAAGGCAACAAGACAAGAGTGTTAACAACACCTCATCTACAAAGATCTCCCTGAACATCACACTGCAGTCCGACCTATTAAATTACCCACAATAACAAGTCTGGAAGCACACTTTGTGATGTAGAATACCTACTCATCAACACAAATCCTTGGTGATCGATGTAAACTACCAATGGTGGGTCTCCCGAATGGTGGATACTTACCAAGTTAGCGCACGGGTAGCTGGCATGTTAAACCTCCATTTTCTGTGGTGGGTAGCATAGGACACTAATGTCATAGAAAAACATTCACCTACACTGATGTCAAGGCCATGATAAAGTAGCACTTAAAGCATCATGCAAAGGGTTAACTATATGTTTATTCCTATTTATTCACACAAGAGGCAACTAAGGGAAAAGTCATACCTACACTAATCTAACCTGACTACTACTAACCCACAACTGTCCCTAACTAACCTAAGCTAAACTTACTCTACACATATAACGAAACGATCTAAACATCAACCCCCCACCCACCATTATGAGACAGGACACATGCAGGACAACGCATACTAACCTACACACATACTATACTATCCTAAACAATCATATATTTTTTGGGTGAATTTTTTATATATATTTTTATTTTATTTTTATTTTTATTAACAAACATGAATCCCAACATTGACCCCCCACCCACCCACACAAAAAAGAAAAATAGAAAGAATAAGGACCCCCCACCCTCCTCCTGAACACTAACTAAGCTAACAACTTACACTAATTTAACACTAATCCCCAAAACCCAACTATCAGTACAAAATAGGAAAGAGGAGAGAGGGGAGGGGTAAAAGTAACACATGGCAAAAGTCCTAGAGGTTGGCCCTCCGTAGGGTCCGCCTGATGGACTGAACCCTTTTCTTAATATATGCCACATCCTGGCTTTGCTTGTCCACCTTTGAAAAAACTTTGTCCAATTTACGGCTTAATGCCAGGAATGCGGCTGGGTCTACAGGAGGGGCTGCTGCAGTCTGTGTGCTGGCCGAGGTGGACGGTGTGGCAGTAGTTGTATGCCCACTGGACTGTCCTGGGTGTTGAAAATGGCTGGGTCCAGGTCTTGCTGACGAGGCAGGGTCAACTGTCCCCGCCGTTGCTGGGGCCACTTGGGGAGACCTGGTGGATGTGGTGGTGGTGGCTGTTGTGGGCAATGTAGGGCCACCCTGTGGTGAGGCCCACCATGCCCCGGAGGCCCGATCTGCTTGGTATTTGCGGGCCATCCTCCTGTACCCCGACTGCACCTGCAGGATGTGCCGGTATCGCATGGCACGCCTTTCAAACTGGTGTCTCTCTGCGGCACTCATGTTTGCAGCTGTGAAGAGATATGGCAACTATTTACCATAGGAAATGCATTGGGTGGAATTGCACAATGGGTCATTTGCACATTACTTGTACTGTATTTGTTACAGCAATTGTCACAACATAGTTCATTGAAAGTCTCAGAGGAAGTACATGTGAAGCCTGCATACAAAAGGCCATCTCACACCTAGCATATCCATCTCTCTACATGATGGGTGACATCAGCCTAAACTTCTCATCCAAATAATGGCTAATGCAGCTGACATTATGGCTGAACCTCTTCCGCATACTGACTTCACTACATATGTCACTCTATGTGATAACTATCACAACCCTCACTCAATGCCATTTGTAAATTGTTGTTTGCAAATATTGAACCCATGTGCCATAAACAAATGTGTACACTAGGTTCTAAACTAAGTTGCAAAAGGTCACAAGTATGTGTAACATACTGGTTGCTACAGTCCTAGGTACCCTATTCCCAATCACATAGCAGTCTTTGAGGGTTGGGTGGGAAGAACAACCAACAATCCCAGATTCAATGCACACCCAGGAGAGTATAGAAAGGTCATCAAGGATTTGCCTCCACACACAACACCAATGAAGGGCTAGCAACACTTTGGAGTCAGCCAAACATTGTCCTAGCCAAGGTCCACACATGTCAAAATGCACTGACTCAGGCCAACATCACATACTACCAGTGAGGCATATTTTACCACACACACAGAGGAGCAAGAACACCCATGATCATGAGTCGAATGAACACCTAGGCCATTGCACTCTAGTCCCACACACTTCTAGTTCAACTTGTGGAAGTACATGGCCCCGGAAGATCCAACCTACAGTGTACTCAGTCCATCCTCAACTAGGAAGCTGCATATTTAATACAAGCCTTTTGCAGAAGCTATCTGGGAGAATGTCAGTCTGATATGCAGACTCAGTCCAAGCCAAGTCCCAGAGCAACTCTTACATTAACCAGTGTATTCCACATGACTCATCCCACTCCGCATAGCGGGGCCGACTGGAATGACCTACAGCCCCTAAATCTGAGAGATGGCTAAGCATTGGTCTACAGAAACTGAAGTGATATTTGAAATCCCACTAATGCAACAATACCAATGAACGGGCAGCGCATCAAACCTTGAATTCTGTTGAACACACAGTAGTCCATCATGCATCACTAGCAAACAATAAAAATAGCACTCAGGCCACACTCACTGTAGGTGTCGGGGTCCTCAAAATGAGCCACCTCTCCCACGATGTACGGTGCAGGTCCATCTGTAAAGCATGGAAGGAAGAATATACTCAGACTCCGTTCACTGACAAACAATTGCAGTTACAATGTGTGAATATGACATGCGTAATGATACACTTTCACACATGCTCATACTGCATGGAAGAATTCTTAATCAACATTTACATTGGATGAGTCTCCTGCTACAGTTACACACCCTACTACACACATGCAGTGGCCAGGACAGTCATGTGGTGTCAAAGATACACCTCCATTAGTATGCCCCAACAATATCGGGTTGCATTCATCTCATCATGTGCATCCCAGAGAGACATCCAAAAGCTGGTTACTTGAGGACTGCATGACCCCTCAAACTCAAAGAGGCTATGTGGTCATTTTCAACACACACCAACCAGACACACATGTGACATATGTGTGGACAACATAGCTAACTTCATGTGACGTGAAGGCACCACTCATTTATAGCATCATCATGGTTTTAAAAATTTCTGTCTAGCTATGGCGTCTACATATGTAGGTATGATGTTTCAACATCCCTTTTTCACTGGAAATTATAACCTGTAGAGTTCAAATAGAGGCATTAACGTGTCGCTTGTCTGACACAAAGGCAACACTACATTACATACAGCTACAGGCATCCGGTATATGTTGAAAACATGAGCCATCTGACTGCTAGCATTGGTCTTCCTACACATTGTGCAACAAATACACATTAGGTTTCCCTAGCATTACACACAGTCAGCTACTTATCTAGCAGATTGGGTAACAATCATCACATGTCCCCACACAGCTTTCAATTATTCACATGTAATTGATTTGTACTCACCAACATGGCCACCAATCCTGATTCCCAGGTGGTCCAGCAGATCCTGCTCCCTGGATATCAGATCAGCCCAGCGGTGCTTGAGTTGATGGTCATTCCTCATGCTACCGTAGACCCGGACCAAGTGATGGCGCACCTTCCCCCACCGGACTTTACGTGCCTCTGTGTGATACCCCTGTATCACACGGCCCCCAGCCTCCAGCATGAGTGGGAGGAAATGGCAAACAAGCCAAATGAATCCCCCCAATTCCTCCTCACCCATCCTGGCAAGCCGTGGCCTACCTGACATCTTTAGTATTAGAAAGGTGAAAAAATTAGAAAAAAATAAAAGGGGGAAATGGGGAAAGGTAGAGTAGTGAAGGAAAAAGAAAACTTAAGAAAAATAGCCCAACTAACCCCAAATTTAAACTACCCAGAACAGACTCCAACAGACAAAAAAAGAAACACTGGATTTGACAAAAGTATAGAAAACAGACTAAGACAATATTAGACAACAAGACTATGATCACAAAAGCACAATATACAAGGTACACAGGACACAAAAGCAGTAAAACACAGGACAACACTTTTCACACAGCCACACAGTCTAGAAGAATCTGAGACTGCAAAGTGAAAGTGAAAGTAAACTCACAGTACAGATTATGTAAACAGGATATCCTATAACATCACTTCCTGCATAAAATGGCCACCGTTTTTATTTTTCCGTTATGCGTCATATTTTCACGCATACAGATTGTGCGTCATATTTTTAGACGCATAACAGTGCACATAATGCAGAGTCAAAACTAATTTCTTAATTGTTCCCTTACATTTGTGTGAGGCTTGAGTTTACAGTTCTAGAGTAGAAATGTAATTTGCTGGCAAATATGAGAACCAAATATGAAAATTATATTTGACTCTGCATTCTGTGCACTCCTGTATGTCAAAAAATAATGACGCCCATGCTGTATGCGTGGAAATATGACGCATCATAGAAAATATGGTGGACATGTAATGCAGTTTATTAATCTATTATTTTTAATAGGAAATTTTTTGACTCTGCATTCTGTGCCCTCCTGTACGTCAAAAAATAATGACGCCCATGCTGTATGTGTGGAAATATGACGCATCATAGAAAATGTGGTGGACATGTAATGCAGTTTATTAATCTATTATTTTTAATAGGAATTTTTTTGACTCTGCATTCTGTGCACTCCTGTACGTCAAAAAATTATGACGCCCATGCTGTATGTGTGGAAATATGACGCATCATAGAAAATATGGTGGACATGTAATGCAGTTTATTAATCTATTATTTTTAATAGGACATTTTTTGACTCTGCATTCTGTGCACTCCTGTACGTCAAAAAATTATGACCCCCATGCTGTATGCGTGGAAATATGACGCATTTTGACAAAAATGTCTTCATTTTTTCAAGTTGTGAAAGGAACTTTGTCATGACCAAACGGTGCTATGTGACACACATTTGTGGTTAGCTATGACACATGTCCCTTATTGGATGTATAGAAGGCATTCACACTGTAATATTAATGATTGCTCAAAATGGTTATTAACCATATTTGTACACATATTTTGGGTAATTGCTGATGGCTATTTTGAAATGATGAATGGGATACCAGGATGTATTCCTTCTCAAAAATGTGTCCACATTTATCACAGTAATGCATTTATTTATAGTCCAAACAGGTAGTGCAATTGTCACTTACACTTTTTATGGGGCTAACCATGTCCTAATAATGATTTTGTGTATCTTATATGTGTTTTACTTTTGACATGTAGGCCACACATGCGCCTTATGCATGTGTTTACTTCACATGTACATAATTATTGTATATTTGGGGGGCGGCAGAGGTGGATTTAGGCCCCCAGCACCCTAGGGTTTGCCCTTCCAGATTTGCTAATTTATCCATGGCTTTCATTTATTCTGTTATGCTAAACCTGCAGCAGCAGGCTCATGGAAGCCCATAGGGTATGAATCACTGTTAGCCATTCAATAATCCCATTAGCCCATTTGACGTTTGCCCTATTGATTATTTTGAGCAATCTGGCATACCGTTTTGCACTGAAATTTTTTGCTAAATCTCGGCGTTCCTCATGTGCTGATGACAAATAGGTTGTTGATGTATGTGGCCCTTTATGCATTACCTGGTTTAGTGGCATGTTACATTCTTCCTGCTAGGTTCAAACTGGGACACTACTGTGATCGGCTGCTTGCAAATCTTTGGTTGATTGGATGACATAGGTTTATATGTGTGGGCGAATGTAGATCCACTATCAACTGTCTGGGTGTATGTTGTCACTGTAACTTCAAGGTCTCCTCATGAGTTAGTGGCAGCTAATCTTGTTCCAATTGGACATTGTAGCAAAAATTGAGAGAAGCCATTGAGGACATGGTCACGTACACATGGATGGTCCCACCCTGTCACTGAACACGTGTAATGAGACTTTCAAATGAGCTACATTTTTGTGCTGAGTGAGAGAATGTCTCAGGTGTCTGGATCAGGCATGTGTCATTGCCACATTTGTACTCCTGTTGGCCTCTGTGGATGGTAATGTATCATGAAACATCATAGCCTCTGTGCAGACATTTGTGGTGTATATTTTTTGTGTGATGAGTGTTATGTCATTATTGCTCAATGAGACGACATTCTTCTTCAGCAAATTCAAACTAAAGGTGGGCAGAAATGAATAGGCCAAAGCATGATGTGGTGTTTGTTATCTGTGTTTATTTACAATTGTGCAATAAGTATTGATATAAGAAATTATGAAAAGAAATTATTTACAAGCTGTTGGCGCCTACGCACTCCAGCAGCCGTGTTTGGTTGTTCCCCCTCCTGTTGCAGGCCAGCATCCTCCTCTTCGTCGTCTTCAGGCATGTCTGGGTCTGGTTCAAGGAGGGGAATGTTCCTTTTTACACAAATATTGTGCAATATGGCACAAGTGAGTATGATCCTACAGACCATCTCTGGGGAATATAGTAGGCTACCGCCAGTGATGTCAAGGCAGCGGAACCTTTAGGATCCCAAAGGTCCGCTCAACAATGCTGCGTGTCCTCTTATGGGCGTCGTTGTATGCCCGCTCTGCAGCAGTAGTCGGGTTCCCAAATGGTGTCATTAGCCAAGGCTGGAAGCCATACCCCTGATCAGCTGAAAGAGAAACACAGAATGGGATCATGTAGATGTAGGAGGCACTCTTGTACAAACCTTTGATGGCAGTAGTTGTCTTGTGTTGTCTGTGACTCTTTTGTGTACTAATGTGACAACCTATACTTGTAGGAGAAAACTTTTGCATTGAGTTTTTTCCTTGGCTGAGCAAGTGTTTGTTAGCTAACCGTTTGTCAGCAGTATGTATTTGGATTTTCAGTACAGTGTGCCCTCCCTAGCATTGTGACTTGTGATACACGTGTCCGTGTGTCTTCACTGGGGGTGAGATGATAGTTCCATGCAGAGTTAAAACATGAAAGTGTAGTTAACACGTTCATATGAAAGTACCCTGGACATCCCATACCTTAAGACTTATGCAATGTATTAATGTACAGGTTATTGTGACACTTACAATTTGCAAGGTGACATTTAGGCAACCACACTCATTAATGTCTTCACATTAAGCTGTAGAGTAAATTCCAATGTGTGACAGGTTCAATGGTGACTTCAGAAACATGGCTAGTGATGTGAGGACCTCAGTGTGTTCCTGGCTAGGTGTTGCTATTGTGGTGTATGTGTTGTTTGTCCTAGAGGGTTGCTGTGCAGTGTGTATATAAGTTGGATTTTTGTACTTACCAACAAGTAGTCCATTGCCATACCGTCCATCCTGGAAGTGTTGGTTGATGGTAGAGTGACGGAAGATGAATGCGTCATGTACACTCCCAGGATATTTAGCCACGATGTTGCTGATGAATCCTTAGTGATCGACTATGGCCTGCAGGTTGATTGAATGTGTGTGCTTCCTGTTGCGGTAGAGGTGTTCTGTTGCAGCAGGTGGCACAAGGCGTACGTGTGTGCTGTCGATTGCACCAAGGACGTGTGGGAAGCCACTGATGGCGTAGAACCCCTGTTTTGTTTCCTGCTGCTTCTGCAGTGTGTTAGGGGTGTCAGGCGAATGATGGCATCCAGTACTTTTGGCAGGAATGCAGAGAATGATGGTTGTGATATTCCACCAACCAGGGCACCAGTTGTCTGAAACGAGCCACTTGCCAGCAGGTGAAGTACGGCAAGCAGCTTTGTTTCTGTTGGTATGGTGTGGGGTGTCACCAAAGTGGGGGCCAACTGCTGTTCAATATTTCTCAGCAGCTGCTGAATGGCCTGCCAGTTCAACCGGTACCTCTGGATGATGTTGTGTTCCCTGAGGCCATGCAGGGTTGTTCTTGGGCGGAATATCCTCTCCTGCCTTCTGCGCTGCCTTTGGGGTCCCTGCTGTTGTTGTTGTAGCTGCTGTTGTTGCTGCAGGGCTCTGCGTCTACGTGCACGCTGAATAAAAATCACCTCCATGTCTCCCTGTTGCTGCTCTGCTGCTCTGCTGCTCTGCTGTTTGTTCTGTGTGTTCTGATTAAATACAGGTGTGTTTGCCCCATTTTAACGCCTGCCCTGACCCAGGCGTTAAATTTTGACGCACATCAGGCTTTGCGTCATTTTTTTGCTTCGCCTCCCGGCTGAGAGTCATTTTTGCCCGGAAGCATAAATACGGCGCACGGGTGTGTGCGTCATTTTTTGGACGGGAACGCCTACCCTGCATATCATTAACGCAGGGCGGGTTGCCGCATCCAGAAAATGACGCACATTGCAGATTTTTTACGTCCACGGGCTCGGGCGTCAGGGTTTAAATATGGGGCAACGTTTGCGCTGATTGTGCGTCAAAATTTTTGACGCACATTCAGCGCAAACAGAGTATAAATATGTCCTCAGGTACCTTAGGGGGAGTACTCATTGGGTCATAGGGAGGTTGGGAAGTGGATGGGGTGCTAAGGGTATCAAAATCTGAGGAGAGTTTAGACTTCTCACAATAAAATCGCCATAAGGTTAGGGTGGTTCATGACCTACATATTTTCTCTTAAGGTGTATAACAATGTGATCTTTTGTCATCAAATGCCCCTTCTTTTGGCCAGGGATATATATGCTTCTGAGTAGCCTTAAACCACTCCTGACAATATTTCTGTAATTTTTACTGATCTCTTGGGATGATCTTCAACATGTACTCTAAGGGAATACCCCCGTATTGCTAACAACATTTACAAGTTAACCTTTATCTGTCTACTAAATATTTCTCCTTTTGAATTTTTACACTAGTCCTTCCAAACAAGAAATTGGCAATTTGTCTTTCCAGTCATATGTTAAACACTACATCATAATAACACAATGCAATATTAAACACATCACTCTGTGGCCCCAATTCTATTTACACATATACACACACACTCATGATCATTATTTTTAAAATAGGAGCACTTCAACTACTTCTAAATGTTAATCACAATTGTTTTGACTTTAACTGGTAAATAATGTTGGCAGCAATTAGCCACTTCCTTCTGCGTTTAACTATAGAGAAGATAACTCTCAAACCATACATCTCATAGACCATGGAGTGACTTCTGGATGGTAATTTGAGTGTTCATATTGTATTTGGAGGTAAAATGTGATGACATGGGCTTTTCAGCAATCTCTCTATGTCAAAATTTTGGAACACATATTGGAAACCCAACATTACCACTTCCAATTTTTGTATTGGGCTAAACACTCTACAGACTACATCAAGTATGGCTTCAAAGGGGTCTCCGGAGGTGCAGGCAAGCGATTTTGGTTGGATTTAAAGGGGACGATGTGCAGCTTAGCTGCAGGCTGGTGTAATTTTTGGACAAATTAGGGAGTCAACTCCTGGTGATCGAGAACCATAGGTACAAACACTGATCCATGTGCTTCAGTGTACAGTGACAAGTGCCTGCTTGCTCACTTTCAACATGGCTGCTGGTATGGGACTGATGTCAGTGAATTACAAAGGAATGCTCATCACAAAATAGTAAGTCAATTATTTTCATTGTTGTATGGTTTAGGAAAATTAAAGACTATGAAACTAAGACTGCATATTAATGAGGATGTCTGTGCTACTGGTCAGAGACATAGACATGTTGCTTTTCATTTACAAGAAGTTGTTGAAAAAGAAATTGAATCATCAATTAAGCATTACATTATTGAATGTCCCACTGGTCCAATATCATGGGTTTCTCCCATAGTAGTAATGCCTAAAAAGAACCATGAAGGAGCTGTGGGCATATGCGTTGACATGTGCCAGGCATACAAAGTGACTGAATGAGAGCAGCATCCAGGGCCACACCTTGCTGACATGATCATGCAGTGGAATGATGCCAACATCTTCTCTCAATTTGATTTGAATGAAGGTTATCATCAGTTAGAATTAAAAGACAGTCACAGCTATATTACAACCTTTGCTACACATGTTGGTTTGTTTAGATGCAAAGACTTAGTTTTGGTGTATCATCAGCTGCAGATCTTTTTCAAGCTGTCATACAACACATCATACAACCTTAAGCATTTAACTATAGCAATGATATACTGTTTTTTGGAGATACACAGAAGGAGCACAAGTATATCAATTACTCAGTGATGCAATTTGAATGTGAGTTTAATAAGACAACATTGAAATTCTTTGGCCATATCTTTTCTGATGGGGGTATGACTCCCGATGCTGAAAAGGTTCAAGTCTTGACAAATGCTGAACCCACAAAAGATGTTTTAATGGTACGTTCTTTTCTTAGAATGGCAAGCTTCTGTTCACAATAAGAACTTTGCCACTGTCAGTATTCCATTATGAGAGTTACCCAAAAAAATGTTTCCTTTAAATGGTCACAAGAATGTTAAAAGAGTTCAAGAGAATCAAACATGCCATGAAAAATGCAACAGTAATGGTGTATTTCAATCCAAAGCTTCACATTGAGATTCTGGTTGACCCTCGCACCATTGGGTTAGGCATTATACTTGCACAGCATAGTGGATGCCAAAATGAAAGATGACATATTGTGGCCTACGCTAGTAGAAATGTGTCTCAAATACAATATGCTTACTCACAGCCTGAAAAGAAAGGTTTGGCTGTAGCATGGGCTTGTGAACATTTCCATGTATTCCTGTATGGAAAGTCTAAGCCTTTTATGCTGGTGACTGATCATCAAGCTTTGCTGACCATCTTTGGCAATCCAGAAGCCAAGATGCCGCCTTAAATTGAACAATGGGGAGTATGATTGCAAGAGTATGATTATACAATTGTTCATCAACAAGGAAAGGATGGAAATTGTGCTCGCTACTTTTTGAGAATGCCTATTCAAGGTCATGGTACTCCATCCAAAATGGCTGAGGCTTACATCAATTTCATAGTCAAGAAAAGTACCCTAGCTGCTGTATCGTTAGCCAAGATTGCCACTGCTATGAGTCTTGATAGTGACATCCTAAAGTTAAACAATATAATTATACATCAATCATGGAACAAACACATTTGACCTCTCAGTAATGATGGTGAATATCAAAAGTACAAGAATGTCAAAGAAAAATTGTCCATAACTCAGGAAGGAGGTATACTGCGAGGATCGAAGATCCTGATTCAGATAGTCTATGACAAAAGATGATAGAAGTAGTTCACAAATGACATTGTGGTACTGTTGCTACAAAGAGAGCTCTCCAAGACTGAGTTTGGTTTCCATCCCTAGATGAGCGTTACAAAGGAACTCAAAGCCTGTCACAACTGCCTGTCAACCAAAGTCACATAGCACACGCTGAATATGTCATAATTCCCTAAACGTGCCTGGGAGAGAGTAGTCATCGATTTGTTTGATTTACTTGATGATGGACATCATTTAATGGTGATTGTAAATGAATATTAAAATGTTCCTTTGGTCGAACATCTCTCGTCCATTACACATAATTGAGTAATTGAAAAATCTGATGGCATCTTTGCAACATGGAGTTCACCATCCATTGTAAAGTCTGACAATGATCAACCTTTCAACAGTAAAGACGTAACAGATTTTCTGGAGCATCTGAATATAAAGCATCAAAAGATCACACCCTTATGGCCACAGGCCAATGGACTTAAGTGTTTTATGAGTACGCTAAATAATGCAGTGCAACATGCAACTTTTGGGAACCTCAGTCTAAAATCAGTACTCAGCTCTATGAGCTTATCGTTCGGCACCCCACTTGACTAGAGGTGAAAGTCCTGCGACTTTGATGTTCGGGAAAGCAGTGGCAAACAAGATACCCCAATGGACCACAGAAAAAAATAGTAATGAAAACCTGATTAGCAAAAGGGATGTGGTTCAAAAACAGAATATGAAAATGTATGCAGACAAGAGGTGACATGAGAAAGACCTCATTCCGAAAAAGAGATTTGGGGCCAGATGTATCAAAGCTTTTTGCATTCGCAAACGGTGCGAATGCCCGTTTGCGAATGCAAAAAGCCCTTTCAGAATGTATCAAAGGCATTCTGAATGCAATTTTAAGGAATCGCTAAAATAGCGATTCCTTAAAGTTGCGACCCTGTTTAGAGAGTCGCAAATTGCGACTCTCTAAATAAGAATTTGCAATTAAGGAATCCTTATTTGCGATTTCTAAAGCACATGTATGAAGCAATTCCTTAATGCGAATTGGGCATTAAGGAATCACTATTACCACCAAGTTGAACTTGGTGGTAAACATGTGCAAATTTTAAAAATGCATTTAAAATGCATTTTTAAAATTTACATGTAAAGCACACATGCCCTATTGGCATGTGTGCAACTTACATGTTGTTAAAAAATGTTTTGAGGTGCAGCAGAGGGGGCCTTAGGCCCCCAGCACCCTGGACTTTGCATTTCCCAAAATTGCGAATTCCAGTTAGGAATTCGCAATTTGGGACATGCAAAATATTCGCAAACATGGGCCGACAGGCCCATAGATGCGAATGGGGGCTGTACCGCAATTTGCAATTCGGTAATAGAATTTGCGATTTTTAAGAAATCGCTCTCACCGAATCGCATATATGATACATTCCATTTTGCGAATCAGAAATAGCGATTTCTTAAAAATCGCTATTTCCGAATCGCAAAAGGCCTTTTTCATACATCTGGCCCTAGGTGATCACTCAACTGATACAGAAAAGAAAATGTGATGCTCCTTGTGATGCTGAACCTTTTCAAGTAGTGTCTTCTTGGCTACCAAATGTCCTGGGAAGTCCCTTACCAGACACTCTTTTCACTTCTGGGCTATAATTTATCGGTCTTCAACTCAAGATGGAGAAAGAAAGACTGATTTGGAAAACTGAACAACTTGCTGTTTCCGTACCATCATTGACAATCTCTGATACTGAAGATGATCGTTTACAGCTTCCAGTAATCAAAGCACCACGAAGATTCAATGAAGAGATACAATTTTACATGTTTCTCTGTATCTAGATATTTGTATTTGCCTTATGATTTTCAAAAAAAATTAAATTTTCCATTTAACAGAGAGAGAGATCTTGTTCTTGCATGATTTAAAACTGAACCTTTCTGGCTCCCTGAGGACTCTGTATCAATGTGATGTAATCGCTAGAATAGAATGTATGAAAGCTTGGTTTAAAATGTTGGAGTTCACAGGTACACACAGAGGAATAAAGATGTGTGATTTACAGCTCTTTGTGGGGCCTAGTTATTTAGGGCCATATGTACCATAGCATTTTCACATTGACACAGAATGGGTAAAACCCTTTGATACATCTGGCCCTTAGTGGTTACCAGGCTGGGGGAGGATGCTACAACAACCATTGCAGCTGTCATTTGTAAAACACTCTGATGCTGTAATATGCCAGTCGAATACGGTGACTGTAGTCCTTCCTATTATTTTGTTGGGGCATGAGCCTGATGAAGGCATGAGCTTGTTAGGCCTTCAGTAGGCATAACCATTAAGCTGCTTTTATTTTCTCCTTGGTGCAACCTTTTGACTGCATCTATGTTTGACATGAGTTTTCTTCAAATAGTGCTTTGTCATAGACACACGCTATCATTCTAGTGACTTGAGTATTGGCTTGAGGATTTCCTTTAAATAGTTCTTGGAAATGGAATGCATTTTGTTTCTTTCCCATGTTACACTACATACGTCTCATTCAACAACTTTAAACTTTTGTTTACCCTAGTTTAATCAGTATTTACATGTATGTTACTTTTGATGTACTGGTGAATTATTTTTGCTGCAATATGGTTACACTTACAACACTGACCAGATCTTGGACTTTTACCGAAGAGGAATGTGCACTAATCATATCACTATCACACTCTCTACTAGGTAAGCTCATAGTGTTCTTCTTAAAAAATAATAATGGGTAACACTGGAGTTAACCTGAGGGTAATCTATTACCTTTAGATAAAAAACATAAATTCCAGTTCATACACCTTTGTTGAATGTATCAGACTCTATTCATTTTAGGCGGGCTTCTCATACCTTTGTATTCATATTATGATTGTGCGAATGCAAAAAGAGAGAGCTGGAAGCACATGATTAATAAGAAACACGTTCATATTACCACTCCTTCTATGTTAAAATGTTGAAATACATTTTTCATAATTTTTAATCACAATTTTTCTTCTTTTGTGAAACTGGATGGATAATAAAAATGAGTTTGTGTCTGATAGAATATATTTTATGTATTATTATATCTAACATTGTGTTCTTTTAGACTGTGGCCCTCATTACAACATTGGCGGTAAAAGCTGCTTACCGCCGTGCAGAAGACCGCCAACACACCGCAGCGGAATTCCGCCACAGCTATTATGACCCACATTTCGGAATCCGCCAAAATTCAGACACCCACACAAGTCCGCCACACCAAAGGTCAGTGATAAACTGGCGAAAACAAAACCTCCACCGTCACGCTAACAGAAAAACGCCCACACTATCACGACACACGAATCCACGTTGCGGTCTTTCAACCGCGGTATTCCATTGGCGGTACACACCGCCGTGCTCAAAATACACACACTCTTACAAAACACTACCACATTGGAGAATTCGAAATACACACACCTGATACACATACACACCACTCCCACACACCCATTACAATATAAAACACACACCCACATCACCCACAAACACCTGCGACAAAAAATTCCGAAAGAAGGCCATAGAGAGACAGCACCAGCAAGAACAACAGCATCCACAGGCACACAACACCATCACCCACAGAACTTCCACGCACCTCACACAACACACCACTACATATCAGCACACTTATCACCACACACTCCACCCCACACATCACCTACACCACTCCATGGCACGGCAAAGACACCCCAGGTTCTCGGAGGAGGAGCTCAGGGTCATGGTGGAGGAAATCGTCCGAGTAGAGCCACAGCTATTCGGATCACAGGTGCAGCACACCCCAATAGCAAGGAAGATGGAGCTATGGAGAAGAATAGTGGACAGGGTCAACGCAGTGGGACAGGACCCAAGAAATCGGGAGGACATCAGGAAGAGGTGGAACGACCTACGGGGGAAGATGCGTTCCATGGTATCAAGACACCACCAGGCGGTTCAGCGGACTGTCGGCGGACCCCCACCTCCTCCCCCACAACTAACAACATGTGAGGAGCAGGTCTTGGCGATTCTGCATCCTGAGGGCCTCGCAGGAGTAGGTGGAGGAATGGACTCTGGTAGGACAAATCTTAATTATTACATCCCCCACCCTACCTGCATGCCAGCACATACCCCCACCCTCACCCCCAGCACCCCAACTCCTCACATATCCCAACATCACAAACCACCCATCCCAACACCAAGCCCTCCATGCAACAACAAAGCATGGACACCCATCACTAAAGCATGCTCACTGCACATACCCATACAACCCCCTAAACCATCATCACACAAGGTCCCACACAGGAATGCAAGCACTGGGGTACACGGTCACCCACCCATTGCACACCAGGACACACACAGATGTAATAACCATCCTTTTATACCCCTGCAGGACCCCTACCCAACGTCACCGGACAGGAGGGTCCACACATGTCTACACCACCAACAGAAGAGGCCCACAGTGATGACAGCACCTCTGTCCAACTGGATCTAGATGACCAGCCCGGCCCATCGGGGACCTCGGGATAGTCGGTTCCCCTCACCCAGTCACAGGGCACCACAGACCTTCCCCCCTCTGGAAACACCAGCACAGCACTCACCCAGCGGGCCCATACCTCCGTCCCCAGGACACGTCAATCAGCTGTATATGCACCACTACAGGGAACCCAGGATAACCCACCACCCCAACAACAACAGGTTCCTGGGGACAGTGGTAGTGGGCACACGGTCCAGGGGACGGAGGCACTGGAACACAGGGGAACTGGGAGGGCTGCTGTGCGACAGGGGGCGGACAGGCCAAGGGAACCCACTCTCCACAAGGCCCTCTCCTCCATCATGTGAGCCTACCAACACTCCCAGGAGACAATTGCAACGGTGCTGGCCAACTTTCAGGAGACCCAGCGCCTGCAGGAGGAACAGTATATGGGCTTCAGGGAGGAACTCAGAACCATCAGCTCCACCCTGGGCACCATCATAGGTGTGCTGAAGGAAGTACTCAACACCAGGAGGGACACTGTGGCACTACAAGGGGCCCCTGACACTAGCATGGACGATGAACTGCCCACCACCTCCGCCGGCGCTAGGGGACAGGATGCCCCGCCACAGGACCACCACACCAGCACCCCACCCCCTGCAGAGGGAGAACCACCTCGCAAACGGTCCCTGAGATCCAGGACAAAGACAGAGCACGATGCCAAGACCCCCGCCAAGAAATGAGACCACCCTGATTGTCATCCCACTGTCCCACTTTGTCACCCTGTCCATACTTAAACTGCCCCAGCTCTACTTCCTATGCCCATATGGGCAATGCACCTGTGAGACTAATAGACTGGACTCTGCCATGGACATTCCTCCGCCATCACCCCTCACCATTTCACTACCCCCTCCAATATTGAACACTTAAATAAACACACTTAAAGCACAAAACAATCTGGAGTCTGTCTGTGATTTCGAAATAGTGTATTAGCAATTACAGTGACAAAATGCTCTTTCAATTGTAATGTCAAGATACCTATGTCACACAGCTCTAGTCCATGAGGAATCTAAGCAGATGTCACACAGTGGGACCCACATCTGTGAAATCGTAAGGGAAAGTGACAACTCCGTGACCATACACTGAGTGAAAACGACAGACAGTAGAGAGGTAGTAGTGTTAAAGTACATGTAGTAGGCAGGTCTGTACCCTTACCTGTGTCTCACTGGAAATATTGCTGGATCACTGAGTCCCTGTTGTTCATGTCTTCTACCTCTGCTTCCTCGTCTTCACTGTCCACAGGCTCCACAGCTGCCACAGCACCGCCATCTGGACCATCCTCCTGCAGAAAAGGCACCTGTCGTCGCAAAGCCAAGTTGTGAAGCATACAGCAGGCCACGATGATCTGGCACACCTTCTTTGGTGAGTAGAATAGGGATCCACCTGTCATATGGAGGCACCTGAACCTGGCCTTCAGGAGGCCGAAGGTCCGCTCGACCACCCTTCTCCTTGTTCGCCCATAGGCCTCATTGTAGCCTTCCTCTGCCCTTGCCCTGGGATTCCTCACTGGGGTCAGTAGCCATGACAGGTTGGGGTAACCAGAGTCACTTGCAAATGGTGAGGGACAACTGTTAGACACGCACTAACCTGGAGGGATATCCCCAGACAACCATTCCCACTGACTTGCTTCCAGGTGCTCACCTAATAGCCACACACAGTGCCTCTGGAGTTGACCCATCACATAAGGGATGCTGCTATTCCGCAGGATGTAGGCATCATGCACTGAGCCAGGGAACATGGCATTCACATGGGAGATGTACTGGTGTGCCAAACATACCATCTGTACATTCATGGAATGATAACTCTTCCGGTTTCTGTACACCTGTTCACTCCTGTGGGGGGGGACCAAAGCCACATGGGTCCCATTAATGGCACCTATGATGTTGGGGATGTGTCCCAGGGCATAGAAATCACCTTTCACTGTAGGAAAATCCTCCACCTGAGGAAAAACGATGTAGCTCCGCATGTGTTTCAGAAGGGCAGACAACACTCTGGACAATACGTTGGAAAACATAGGCTGGGACATCCCTGACGCTATGGCCACTGTTGTTTGAAAATACCCACTTGAAAGGAAATGGAGCACTGACAGCACCTGCACTTGAGGGGGGATTCCTGTGGGATGGCGGATTGCTGACATCAGGTCTGGGTACACAGTTCCTGGATTGTGGCACGGTCAAGCCTGTATGTGATAATCACATGTCGCTCCTCCATTGTCGACAGGTCCACCAACGGTTGGTACACCGGAGGATGCTGCCATCTCCTCACATGTCCCAGCGGACGGTGCCTATGAAGGACAACAGCGAGCACAGAGTCAAACAACTCAGAGGTACGTACCCACAGTTTACACAGAACACCATTCATACACAAAAGATGGCCTGTATGTGTGTAGAGTCTAGGCCTAGGTATGTGTGACGCAGTTGAAAATGAAGCCATGTGGGCCCCTGAAATGGCGGCTGCCTGACCTGTAAAGTGGGACAATGGGATGTGCGGTAACTGCGCTGGCATTGTACACCGTCGCAGTAGGCGGTCGAAGACCGCGGCGCAATGCTGCATTGGTTAACATTGGACCCTATGGGTCCCATGAGCCAATGACGATGTACGCCGGCGGTGACGATACGCACCGCCCCGGACATGACCGCCATTTTCTATCTGTTCAATCACTCGATACCTGATCTTTGACAGTAGAGGACCTACACTGCAAGTGCTGCTGTGACCTCGATCTGGAAGAGACGATGGCTCGAGTGTCTGGGGAAAGGGCCCCTGCCTTCACATCGGAGGAGTTGGAGAAGCTCGTGGTTGGGGTCCTCCCCCAGTACACGCTTCTCTACGGTCCTCTAGACAAACAGGTAAGTACACAGGGAGCATGTTGTATGGGCTATGCCTGTGTGGAGAGGGCTGGATGTAAGAAGGAAGGGGGAGAGTGTTGCGTGCATGAAAGACGGTGAACGCATGTGCCACATGGCAAGGGTAGGGATGGGGGCCAATCACTTTGACGGTGCAGTTGGTAATAACTTCTCTTTTTCCCCTGTACATTTCATGTAGGTCAGCGCTCACAAGAAAAAAGATATTTGGCGTGCCATCACCAAGGACGTCCGGACCCTGGGGTCTACCACAGGGGGAGCACCCACTGCCGGAAAAGATGGGAGGACATTCGCCGCTGGAGCAAGAAGACGGCGGACGCTCAGCTGGGGATGGCCTCCCAACGTGGGAGGGGTGCCTGTTGCACCATGACCCCCCTGATGTTCTGGATCCTGGCGGTGGCCTACCCGGAGTAGGATGGGCGCTTGAGGGCATCACAGCAGCCACAAGGGGGTGAGTACACTCTCATTCTGCTGACTTTGCGTGCAGTGGTGGTGTCTGGGTGGGGGAGGTGGGCTCTGGGTTTCCATAGGCCAGGGCGAGTTCCGTAGGCAAGGCCCCTCTGTAAGGCAGGCCATGTGGCACCCCACCCCACCTCTGTAGAGTGGCAAGTACACCTAGTCATGCACCTGTGTCATCTATGTGTGCAGATGTCGTCCATAGCCTTGTAGGCCATTTCCCAGGAATTGAACAGTGGACCCCAAGAGAGCGGCGTAGTGCAGGGGGCTTCTGTGTCTGTCGTGTCCACCAACGGTACAACGGTAGAGGTAATGCATGCAATCAACATGTCTTTCTTCTGTCCCTCCTCCCCTTTTTGTGGTCTCACTGTTCTTGTGTGCATTAGCATCATCAGGCAGTGGAGCAGTGGCACCCGAGCACGAGGGAGCTGCATCCCACATGGACCTGGAGGGCGAGACTACGGACTCAGAGTTCACCAGTGGGACGGAGGGCGAGGGGAGCTCCACGGTGGGGACAGGAGCTGACACCAGCGACACAGACTCGTCCTCTGATGGGAGCTACCTTGTGGTGGCGGCAACATCTGTGCCCCCCACTTCTACAGGTACAGCCGCCACCCCCCTACCAGCACTGCCCTCCCAGCAGCCCCTCAGCCTTTGCCCCGTGCCCGCTCACCCAGGAGGGTGGGCATCACCTTCGCCCCAGGCACCTCAGGCCCTGCCCCAGTCACCCCTGCTGCCCTCAGTGAGGAGGCCATTGACCTCCTCAGGTCCCTCACTGTTGGGCAGTCTTCCATTTTGAATGCCATCCAGGGTGTAAAGAGGCAGTTGCAACAAACCAATGCATTCCTGGAGGGCATTCATTCTGGTCAGGCGGCCCTTCATCGAGCTTTTCAGACTCTGGCCTCAGCACTGATGGCAGCCATTGTCCCCATCTCTAGCCTCCCCCCTCCAACTTCCTCCACCCAGACCCAATTCCCTGTACCTCAGCCTATGCCAAGCACACCTACAGACCAGCATGCACACACGTCAACACACAAGGGAAGCTCTGGCAAACATAAGCACCACACATCCCACAGGCACTCACGCAAGCATCACACACATGCAGACACACCAACATCCACTGCCTCCACTATGTCCCCCTCCACCTCGTCTCCCTCCTCCCTCCCAGTCTTGTCTACACTCACACCTGCATGCACCACCTCTACAGCCACTATGTCCCTCTCCAGCACACCCACCACACCACGCTCACGTGCAGTCACCACCCCCACTACCATTCATACGTCCCCTGTGTCCTCTCCCAGTGTGTCTGTGACACCCCCTCCCAAGATACACAAACGCAGGCACACACCCACTCAACAGCCATCCACCTCACGACAGTCTCCAGCGCATGCACCTTCACCCAAAGTCACCAAACGTACACCTCCTACAACCACCACCTCTTCCTCCACTCCCAAACCCCCTCCAGCTACCAGTCCCAGTCTGTCTAAAAAACTTCTCCTGTCCACCCTTGACCTCTTTCCCACACCTCCCCCACCCGTCCATCTCCTAGGTCCCGAACTTGCACCTCAGCCACAACATCTCCGGGACCAGTGGTGGCTGTAGTCACCGGAATCTGGAGTGCACCGGCCACCAGGGCAGCCAGTGTGGCACAGAGCCACAGCACAGACAGTCCCCCACTTGTGAAGCATCTTAAGTTGGCCAGTGCCCGGCGGGAGAGGGGGAAGACTCCAGCCACCAAAGCCGCTCCCAGGGGTCCTGGTGGGAGTGTGGAGTCAGCTGTGACACCTTCCAAAGGGGGGAAGGGCCACAAGAAACCCAGCAAGTCTGGTAAGAGCAGCACGGCGGAGAAGACCGCCATCGTCCTCGATGCCCAGGAACCCACCTTCAGCACAAGCCCAGCTGCCCAGGATAGGACCGCCAGCACTAGCCCACCTGCCCAGGAGGGGCCCGCCAGCACCAGCCCAGCTGCACAGAAGGCCACCGCCAGCACCAGCCCAGCTGCCCAGGAGGCCACCGCCAGCACCAGCCCACCTGTCCAGGAGGCCACCATCAGCACCAGCCCACCTGCCCAGAAGGCCACCGCCAGCACCAGCCCACCTCCCCAGGAGGCCACCACCAGCACCAGCCCACCTGCCCAGGAGGCCACCGCCAGCACCAGCCCACCTGCCCAGGAGACCACCACCAGCACTCGCCCCGCTGGGCCATGAAGGACCGCCAGCAAAAGCCCCGCTGGGCCATGAAGGACCGCCAGCACTAGCCCTGCTGGGCCATGAAGGACCGCCAGAACAAGCCCCGCTGGGCCATGAAGGACCGCCAGCAGCTGAGACCCTGCAATGGAGACCGCCATCTCAAGCACCGCTGAACAGGGCACCGCCAACTCAAGCACCGCTGAACAGGGCACCACCATCTCAAGCACCGCTGCACAGGGCACCACCATCTCAAGCACCGCTGAACAGGGCAACGCCAACTCAAGCACTGCTGAACAGGGCACCGCCGTCTCAAGCACCGCTGCACAGGGCACTGCAGTCTCAAGCACCGCTGAACAGGGCACCGCCAACTCAAGCACCGTTGAACAGGGCACCGCCGTCTCAAGCACTGCTGAACAGGGCACCGCCATCTCAAGCACCGCTGAACAGGGCACCACCATCTCAAGCACCGCTGAACAGGGCACCGCCGTCTCAAGCACCGCTGAACAGAGCACCGCCATCTCAAGCACCGCTGGCCCATGAGCGGCAAGGGCACTGACGCCACTGAGTCGGTCACGGGGTGAATGATGAACTCTGGGCACCATGCCCCCTCCAGAACTAGTGGAGACTGTCATCCACTACCTCTGTCCTTAGCAGGATGAAGCACTCTGGGCACCATGCCCCCTCCAGAACCAGTGGAGAAAAGCATCTACTACCTCAATCTTTGGCAGGATGAAGCACTCTGGGCACCATGCCACATCCAGAACCAGTGGAGAAAAGCATCCACTACCCCAATCCTTGGCAGGATGAAGCACTCTGGGCACCACGCCCCCTCCAGAACCAGTGGAGACTGTCATCAACTACCTCTGTCCATAGCAGGATGAAGCACTCTGGGCACCATGCCCACTCCAGAACCAGTGGAGAAAAGCATCCACTACCCCAATCCTTGGCAGGATGAAGCACTCTGGGCACCATGCCCCCTCCAGAACCAGTGTAGAAAATAATCCACTACCCCAATCCTTGGCAGGATGAAGCACTCTGGGCACCATGCCCCCTTCAGAACCAGTGGAGACTGTCATCCACTACCTCTGTCCTTAGCAGGATGAATCACTCCGGGCACCATGCCCCCTCCAGAACCAGTGGAGACTGTTATCCACGTGTGAGACTGTGGCTTTGCACTCCCCAGGCTATGGCAGTGGGCAACCCACCCACTGTAGAGACTTGAGAGACTGTGGCTTTGCACTCCCCAGGATTGAACAGTGGGCAAACCACCCACTGTAGAGACTTGAGAGACTGTGGCTTTGCACTCCCCAGGATTGAACAGTGGGCAAACCACCCACTGTAGAGACTTGAGAGACTGTGGCTTTGCACTCCCCAGGATGGAACAGTGGGCAACCAACCCACTGTAGAGACTTGAGAGACTGTGGCTTTGCGCTCCCCAGGATGGAACAGTGGGCATGTGGCCCCCTCATGGATAAGGCGTTGTGCACTCAAGCGGCTGAGGTGCCCCCCCTTTCCCTCCCCCTGAGGTGCCTGTTTAGTTGCTCTATGATGCCCCTGCAGTGTTCTCTCCGTCATGGTCGGGGATCTTGTGTGGGCCTCGCCCATACCATGTGGTCCCAGTGTTCCACAGACTTTCTTAGAGCACTACCTGGACTACTATGCTTGGTATATATTATGTACATGGTGTATATGTATATTTCTGCCTACTTGCTTTTAATATATTACAATGGTTATACTCATTTTCTATTGTCTTTGCATTCTTCCAGGGGGTTTGGGGGGTGTAACTGTGATGTATTGATATGCATTAGTGTGTGTGTTGTAGTGGGTGAGGGTGGGGTTGTTGCGTGTGTGTGTCCCTGTTTTTTGCCTCCCCCCTCCCCTGTGTCATTGGTGCAGTACTCACTGTGGTCTTTGCCGCCGGCGTTCGTGCTCCTGGTAGTGGAGCAGGAAGACTATTGCAGGTAGAATTTGGAGTTCCGGGTCCATGGCGTTCTCGTGGGGTGTGTAGAGGTGAGCGTTTTCCCTTCGGGATTCCTGTTTCCGCCGTGTTTTTATCCGTGGTGAATCCGCCCCGGAAAAAATGGCGGATTGGCCTGTCATAACAGTGTGGGCGGTACATTGTCTCCCGCCTGTCTGTTGCCGGTGACGCCGCGCTCTTTGTTTGTACCGCCTTGGCGGTCGGAGTGTTAAAGTGGCTGTCTTTGTTGGCGGTTTCTGCCACGGTCGTAATTGCTAATTTTTTACCACAGGCCTGTTGGCGGTCTTACCGCCGCTTTAACACCGACCGCCAGGGTTGTAATGGCCACCTATATATCTATTTTGCTCTAAATATGATATGTTCTCTTCATCACCCTTGATGGGTGCCTTGTTAGACAAACCCATTAGACAATTCTGTTGTTTGTCGACTTTGTATTTTTAATTGTACATATATATGTATCTGTAGTCCTCTGTATATTAATAAGTTAAAATCTAGAAATGAACATTCTCAAGTAAGATTCCATACCACATTGTGTAATGCAGTAACGTAGAATGTTTGAATTTGATAATACAGTTGATATCCCGAAAACTGTTGCAGGACCTCCTGTGTGAGGGCTTCTACTGCTGTCTAGCTGATTTGGCAATAAATCCTTTATCAAGTCCTGCTGCCTCCCGGTGACTTACAACATATTTGGGGTGACGATCCACCTATACACCCGAGCCAGCGTGTGCAACGCCTCATCAATCCTGCAACCAGATACAGGTGTAGTTCTCTTTCTGTCTTCTTCCTGCCGTTCTTTCTTCACCCGGGTGTATTTTCCTGAAGCGGCTGCTATATACACTGCCTGCGTTTTCCCTGCAGTCTTTTCTTATACCTGGTGACCTTTTTTGCTTATGTGACAGCAATTTTCACCACCTGCGGCACACCAGTTCCATCCAGAGAGGCATCCTGTTTCAGCTATACACTAGCCTGTCAGTCAGCGCTTCAGTCTTTCCTGCTGCCATCTTGATAGGATGTTTAATCTACTCCTCTCACGTTCTTCAGTGGACATTATCCTATGTGCAGCACACCCCAGGCTACTTCTGACATCTATGCCATCTTGAAAGGACGTTTTCGCTGCTCAGACAGAATCACCATCTTGGATTTAGTGTGTGCCACATTTATAGTGTTATGTGTGCTACTTCATGCAAAGCTTCTCGGTGGCGCACACATCATACAGGGTTTTGTTTGCCAAGATTAGTCCATTGGAACTTCTCAGTGACACGCACACCGGACAGTACTTCCTTCCATAAAGTGTCTACAAGGAGTCTCCCTCACTTTTCCATCTCTGTTGTTTGGCCTACCCATGTGTTCTGTATTTTCACAGTGATGCATACACGTATGTATTCCTACGGTGATATGAACACCTCTTCACATTGATATTTCTACGGTGGTATGCACACCTTTTCACAGTTATATTCTGACATCTGCATCTCCACAGTGATGTGTACTCAAACCACCTACACAGGGGCACAGTACAGAATCATCAACAGCCAGTTGACATTGCTACTATTATATTACTATATTCTATTACTATTGTTGGGGGTTGGCCAACCAAGATGGCCGGAGGGACACGTCTCTAGTGCCTCCACCATCCCGGTTTTATCCTACAGTGATCCTGGGAGCCAGACTGCAGGTCACCCCCTTGCAACAGCAAGTGGTGGTGCCCCAACGACGACGGCGGGTCCCTCCCTGATTTTGGCCCCAGTTGGAGCTCCTGGTCTCCTCGAGAGTGGGGTCGGGCCTGGCTGGATGTGCACGACCAGGTGCGTTTGTTGGCTCCATTGCGGGCTTTTCTGGGGGGAGCGGCTGCCTGACGACCCCCATAGGGTGTCTAGAGTGGTTTGGGGGGGCTAGTTGGGGCTGTTCCCCCCTGGAGTCTGCAGAGAGGACTGACGGAACCGGGGCTGGCGCGGGTGTCGGCTCGCCCCACAACAACACTCCGAGGTGAAGGAGATGAGGGGGGCCCGTTTTGCCCCCCTCTCTGGATTGCCTGCAAACATGTTGCTCCCCACACGCACAGAGAACTAGTCCTGCAAGACGGTGGGCTGCAGGGATGGGAGTGAAGGTGGCTCGGGCCTGGGCTGGGTTGCGTGAGAGTGGCCTGGGCTGGCGCACTCTTCTGCAGGGCCCACTGGTGAGCAGTGACAAGGGAGGCCGATCTGGGGTTCTGCTCCAACAGTGAGGTGTTTGTTTTTCCTACTTCTGGAGTGTGTGCAGAGGCGTTGAGGATTCTGATCTGTGATCCTATGTGCAGTGTGCACACCTGACCCACGCTAGGCTGAAGTGGTCGGCGCAGCAGCACAGGCATTTGGGGGCCCCTGCGGTGAACACTTGGGCTGAGCAGCAGATATGCATTGCCCTGGTGGTAACACATCCTATTATCCTTTGTTGAGGTAAGATGGGGTGATAACGGCAGACTGCGCCATTTCAGGGGAACACTATGGAGCAATATACTACCCCTATGCCGTTCCCACAGACACAGACTCGCATGGGAGGGAAAGGAGAGGCTTAGGGGGAGCCAGCCACAGCGGGGGAGCCCACGCGTGCTGAGCTGTTAGCCGCAATTCATGGCGCCAGAGTGGCCCTGGAGTGGAAAATAGAAACTGTGGCTGTGGAGGTGAACTTTCTGCAAGCTGACCTCCGCAAGTTATCTGATAAGGTCAAGGCGGTGGAGGGGTCTATTGTGGACTTGCAAACAGAGGTGGGCACATTGCGCAAGCAGATGGCTCAGGTCACATTTACTGTTGGGACTTTAGAGGCATGGCTGGAGGATTCAAAGGGCAGATCTCGGTGGAACAACATGCGCCTCCCTTGGATTCCGGAAAGCACCGAAGGTTCCACGGTGGAAAGCTTTGTAGAACAATGGATCAGAGAAGTATTGCAGCTGGAGGGGCTGTCCAGGATGTTTGTGGTGGAGCACGCTCATAGGGCTCTGGCTGCTCCTCCTTCGCCTGGAGCGCTGCCGAAGGCCATCATAGCGCGCCTCCTGAACTATAAAAAAAGGGACTGTATCCTATGAGACCATGAGACCGATAGGGCTGTCTTTGAGAATCGCAAGATTTCCATCTTCCCAGACTATACAAATAAATCCATTCTTCCTGAAAAGGGTTTCTGGAGGTGAAGGCCAAGCTTTGTGCCATGAACATCAGATACGTGTTAATGTATCCGGCACGGTTGAAGGTGATTTGCATAGGTAAATCGCAGTTCTTTGAGCATCCCGAGGAAGTCTGGAGTTGGCTGGAGATGTGGGACAGGGTTGGCCCGGGTCCTTCTGAGCGGTCTGGAGTCGGTTCGGATCGATGGAGTTGATGGTCGGATTGGAGGAGGCGTGGAGATGGCCCGTCCTGGTCTCTGCAAAGTGATGTGATGACTCTGTCAGCAGAATTGAAATCCAGCAGGATGGTACAATGACAGTAGTGGATCCTGAGCAGGCTATTGTACTTGCTGGGCCATCGGACATGGAGGCTGAGGTGCTATCTGTTGATTCTTGAATATGTGACCTTTGGGGGATACTGCTCATGCAGCTCGGCCGGGGGCCTTGTGATCGGCCTGTGACCCGCGCCTTGCTTGATTGGGAGTAAAGAAACTCTTATGGAAGTTGTTTAAAGGGGCTTTATATGTCTGTGTACTACATGGTTGAGAGGGGGAATGCTTATTCTAGATGGTGTTTGGATGGGGTGGAAGGCACAGTGTATACTGGTGGGGACGGGGTGTTCACTTCCACAGTTGTGGTAGGCTTTTTGGGTGTTGGGATTTGGGCTGTTGACCTGGCAGCGTATGCATATATGGTTCTACAGTATAATTTGATAAGTATGTTTTACTGTTCATCTGGGGTGGGCACAGGGGCTCGGGTTGCAAAGTTTGTACAAGTTCTCAACGGTTTGATGTTTATAACAGCAGTGATTGTTGAGTGTGAGATGGCTGGTTGGGACTTGTCTTGCCTTCTTCTTTTGGGCGTGGGGCTGGAGGAGGGGCCCTAGCTGGAGGGGTGGATGTGCAATCTAAACATGGGTCACCAGATTAACCTCTTAGCTGCTGGGCCTTTCCCCCCCCCCGTGCTGAGCTCTTTTTTGGCTATTTGGGGTGGTTCGCGCTTAGGCCTTCATAACTTTTTGTCCACATAAGCTATCCACGCCAAATTTGCGTCCTTTTTTTCCAACATCGTAGGGATTCTAATGGTACCCAGAGATTGTGGTTTCCCATGGAGGAGACCAAGAAATTAGCCAAAATACAGTGAAAATTTTGTTTTTTCCAAAAAAATGGGAAAAAAGGGCTGCCGAAGAAGGCTTGTGGTTTTTTCCCTGAAAAGCCATCAACAAAGGGTTTCTGGTGCTGAAATCACCATCTTCCCACCTTTCAGGAACGGGCAGACTTGAATCAGAAAACCACTTTTTTCAACACAAATTTGGCATTTTACTGGGACATACCCCATTTTTACTATTTTTGGTGCTTTCAGCCTCCTTCCAGTTAGTGACAGGAATGGGTGTGAAACCAATGCTGGAAAGCTAAACATTTCTGAAAACTAGACAAAATTCTGAATTCAGCAAGGGGTCATTTGTGTAGATCCTACAAGGTTTTCCTACAGAAAATAACAGCTGAAATAAAAAAATATTGAAATTGAGCTGAAAACAACAGCCATTTTTCTTTATGTTTTACTCTGTAACTTTTTCCTGCGATGTCAGATTTTTGAAAGCAATATACCGTTATGCCTACTGGACTCTTCTGGTTGCGGGAATATAAAGGGCTTGTAGGTTCATCAAGAACCCTAGGTACCCAGAGCCAATAAATGAGCTGCACCCTGCAGTTGGTTTTCATTCTATACTGGGTATACAGCAATTAACTTGCTGAAATATGAAGAGTGAAAAATAGGTATCAAGAAAACCTTTGCATTTCCAAAATGGGCTCAAGATAAGGTTTTGAGGAGCAGTGGTTATTTGCACATCTCTGAATTCCGGAGTGCACTTACTAGCATGTGAATTGCAGGGCAATTCTCAAATAGACGTCTTTTTTACACACTCTCTTATATTTGGAAGTTAAAAATGTAGAAAAAGATAAGGGGCAATAACACTTGTTTTGCTATTCTATGTTCCCCCAAGTCTCCCGATAAAAATGATACCTCACTTGTGTGGGTAGGCCTAGTGCCCGCAACAGGAAATGCCACAAAACACAACGTGGACACATCCCATTTTTTTGACAGAAAACAGAGCTGTTTTTTGCAAAGTGCCTAGATGTGGATTTTGGCCTCTAGCTCAGCCGGCACCTAGGGAAACCTACCAACCCTGTGAATTTTTGAAAACTAGAGACATAGGGGAATCCAAGATGGGGTGACTTGTGGGGCTCTGACCAGGTTCTGTTACCCAGAATCCTTTGCAAACCTCAAAACGTGGATAAAAAAAAACGTTTTCCTCACATTTCAGTGACAGAAAGTTCTGGAATCTGAGAGGAGCCACAAATTTCCTTCCACCCAGCGTTCCCCCCAAGTCTCCACATAAAAATGATACCTCACTTGTGTGGGTAGGCCTAGCGCCCGCAACAGGAAATGCCCCAAAACACAACATGGACACATCCAATTTTTTGACAGAAAACAGAGCTGTTTTTTGCAAAGTGCCTACCTGTAGATTTTGGCCTCTAGCTCAGCCGGCACCTAGGGAAACCTACCAAACCTGTGCATTTTTGAAAACTAGAGACCTAGGGGAATCCAAGATGGGGTGACTTGTGGGGCTCTGACCAGGTTCTGCTACCCAGAATCCTTTGCAAACCTCAAAATGTGGCTAAACAAACACGTTTTCCTCACATTTCGGTGACAGAAAGTTCTGGAATCTGAGAGGAGCCACAAATTTCCTTCCACCCAGCATTCCCCCAAGTCTCCCGATAAAAATGATACCTCACTTGTGTGGGTAGGCCTAGCGCCCGCGACAGGAAATGCCCCAAAACACAACGTGGACACATCACATTTTTTCATAGAAAAAAGTGCCTACCTGTGGATTTTGGCCTCTAGCTCAGCCGGCACCTGGGGAAACATAGCAAACCAGGCTATGTTACCCAGAATCCTTTGCAAACCTCAAAATTTGGCCCAAAAAAACCTTTTTCCTCTCATTTCGGTGACAAAAAGTTCTGGAATCTCAGAGGAGCCACAAATTTCCTTCCACCCAGCATTCCCCCAAGTCTCCCGATAAAAATTGTACCTCACTTGTGTGGGCAGGCCTGGTGCCCGCGACAGGAATAGATCACACAACGGTCAATGTTGGTCCTTACATGAGGCAGCTGTTGACCCTGGAGTGATCCATTCCTGACGCAGGCACTAGGTGTAGGCACTCAAGTGGGGTAGTTTTTTTATCAGGACAGGTGAGGAATCACTGGGTGGTAGGAATTTTGTGGATCCCAGCATATTTCTGTAGTTTGTGGGACAGAAATGCGAGAAAAATAGAGTTTTTATTCAACATTTCAGCTTTGCAGGGTATTCTGGGTAAGAAAACTTTGGGGAATCCACACAAGTCACACCTCTGTGGACTCCCCCGAATGTCTAGTTTCCAGAAATGTTTGGGTTTAGTGTGTTTCTCTATATGGCCGCCGAACCCAGGACCAAAAACACAGGTTCCTGCCTTGCAAAACCAGTTTGTTTTGCAATAGATAATTTTGATGTCTCCACAATACGATTTGGGCGGTGGAATTTGGGGCTGAACTAAATTGGGGAGCTCCCAAGAGAGCACTCTCTCTCTCTGCTTGCCGCCGCATTCACCTGCTCTCTGGGTTGGGCTAACCCACTATTACCCAGTTGCACAGACTGCTTGCGAAGGGACAGCAGGACTGTCATCATCACCTCCCTCATAATGTACTGGAAGAGGAGTTATCGAATGGGACTCCTCCGACTGAAAAATCACTCCCAGAGTCTGCGCCATTGCCCTATCCCTCAGATGCTGTCTCAGTATCTGATGTCTCAGTCTTTGATCCTATGTCAGAGCTGTCCTCTATAACCCGAGTGCCGGCAGCAGTCATCCATCAAGATGCCATCTCTGCTATTGGCTAAACTGTTGCTCTAAAACACTAGCCTACGTAGACAGTCACAAAATCGATGGTGTGTGTGAGATACGTGCAACAGTAGAGGCCACCTTACCTGCGCTTCTTCCCTCAATCAGCACGTTCTTTCAAGACACTCAAAAAACACCTTGTCACATACCATTTGTCACAGTCTTTAGCACTTCCTGCACCCAGTCCAACACTCATTATTGGTGCTCCCACTCCCTTCTCCTCGGATTCCCTCATTACCACCCAGCAAAAGTGCCCTTCATCTCTCCATAGCCGCCCCGCACATACATTTCATTTGTATTATAGCGCAGGTAATGGCTGACTTTACTAATGTACTCAGCTATTGACATAAAATACAGATTTGCTCTTTGCAGTAGGCATATAAACTTCTGCGCATCTTTATGGCACTAAAACTGCCACTAGACAAAAGTCTGATCCTTTCGTAGCAGAAACATAATCACAATACTTACTTGACTTTTTTATTCTTGCCTAAAAGCCACAGGTGAAATGCGTCAGTTGAAGTATGTGCTTTGCTTTGAAGACGCAAGCTGCAACTGCAAGACAACTGGTGGCAAATCTATATATAAATATATATATTTATATATATATATATATATATATATATATATATATATATATATATATCACTTTTATATGTGGGTCTGGTTTTCCTGGGGGCCGATCGCAGTCCCCAGGGAAACCACACACATATTGACAAAAGTGAGATATATATATATATATATATCTACATAGATCTATCTATAGATAGATCTATATCTATAGATCTCTCTATAGATATATCCATGTACATAGATATATCTACATATATAAATCTATATATATATATATATATATATATATATATATATATATATATTTTTTTTTTTTTTTGTATGGTTTCCTTGGGGGCCAAAATGGACCCCAGGGAAACCCTACAACAACAAAAAAAAAATTGGGGCACCTACCTTTTTAAAAAAAAAAAATATGTTTTCCAAGGGGGCTGACCCCCCCAAGTGAAATCACTGGCGTCTAGTGGTGTTTCCTGGCCCCCGATCGCAGTTGTGCTGCAATCGGGGGCCAGGAAACAGTTTCAGAAGGCCTCGTAAGAAAGGGGAGACTCTCCCCTTTCTTACGAGGCCTTCCTGAAACTGTTTCAGAAGGCCTCGTAAGAAAGGGGAGACTCTCCCCTTTCTTACGAGGCCTTCCTGAAACTGTTTTCTGGCCCCCAATCGCAGCACAGCTGGGATCGGGGGCCAGGAAACACTTTCAGGAAGGCCTCGTAAGAAAGGGGAGACTCTCCCCTTTCTTACGAGGCCTTCCCGAACGTGGGGAAGGCCGTTTTCCCCATTGGAGCAGGAAGCGGCCGCAAGGCTGCTTCCTGCTCCGATGGGGAAATCAACTTTGTCACGTCAGCGCACTGGGGCGGGGGGGAGACACGGAAGAGCTTCTGTGTCTCCTTGGGACTGAAAAAAAAAAAAAATCCTCGGGTGCATCGCACTCGAGGATTTATTAATCCCCTCCCTGGTGTCGGCCACTGGTCGTGACCTGCACCAGGGAGGTAGTGCGGGCATCGGCCAGTGGCCGACTCCCGCATTGAAGGGGTTAATATACTGACATGGAATGTTAGGGGTCTGAAGAGCTACACTGTGCGTTACAGAGTACACTCCTTCCTGAGATGGCATAGGGTTCATAGAGCGTGTCTTCAGGAAACTCATTTGACAGTAGAGGAATCACATAAGTTGGCTAGAAAGTGTCGGGGTCAGATGTGCTCTTCATCCTTTTACTCCTATGCAAGGGGAGTGTTGATCCAGATTGCCCGTGGGGTCCTGTTTACACATATCTACAGTGAAGCAGATGTGGAAGGGAGATATATACATTTACATGGCACTTTGGATGGAATGCCCCTTACCATTCTAAACACTTATGCACCTAACATAGATGATCCCTCCTTTTATGACACCATACCTGAAATGTTGGGGGAGGGGATAGCCGCCCCTGCGAAATGGGCTGGAGACTATAATTGCATATTGGATGGTGAGGTGGATCGTTCTCCTCCTAAGTGGGGGACCAAACCATTGATGACGAGATCTCTCACAGAGGTTATGAAAAGCTAGGACTCTGGGATGAATGGAAAGAACTGCATCCGAAGGCCAGGGAATACACCTGTCACTTTAAGACACACAATACATATAGTGAGTTGGATCATTTCCTCTTGGGCGGACTGACTTGTTCACAGGTAATGGATGTCAAGCATTTGGGGAGGTTTTTGTCTGATCATGCACCAGTACTGATGCATGTGCTATGGGGATCTGATGCTAATGTGTCTCGTGGGTGGCGTATGCCTCCCTCATTTCTAATGGAGGCTGGCTGTCGTGAGAAAATGGCGACAGCCTTTAAGGACTATTTGGATCTGAGTTGGGGTACGACAAACTCAAGGGGCATGGTATGGGATGCAATGAAGGCAATCTTAAGGGGAGTGTGCATCGGCACTGCACGAGGGGTGCGCAAACAAATGGAACAGGAATTTACAGATTGGGAAAGTGAACTGGAGGTAGCACAGCATCAGACACTGGTAACTCCAGAGGTTGAGCAAGAGCAGCTTCGGCTGTTTAAGAAGGTCAGTAACTGCTGGGACATGCTGGATAAGGTTACCCTTAGATCGTATACACAGCGTCTCCATAGGGAGGGAGACAAGTCTGGTAAATTGTTGGCATTCCTCCTTAAGCGGGAGGTTGACTCTCCTCCTATCCTGCATATTAGGAATGCGGAGGGGGTGCAGGTTACGAATTGTAGGGATATTTTTCAGGTATTAGTGGAGCATTTGCAGGTTGTGTTCAGGGCTGGTCCTCCTGTCACAGATGTTAGATTAGGTGGGTTTATGGGCCAGATGAGACTACCGTGGCTGGAGCCGGACTGTATGGAGAGTCTAGAGGCAGAGATAACAGTTGAAGAGGTTGTCACAGCTCTGGAGGCGTTGTGGAAGTCTAAATTGCCTGGTGGGGATGGTTTCCCAATCGAATTGTACCAGACGTTTCCTCTCCTTTTGGGGGAGAGATTGTTGGCGGTGTTTGAGGAAGCTCGGGATCGGGGTATTCTTCCTGAGACCATGCAACAGGGAGTTGTCTGTCTAATGCTTAAGCCTGGGTAGGATCCTGATGACCCTTCCTCACATCGCCCGCTCACTATGCTCAATACGGATGTCAAGATTCTGTGTAAACTTTTCGCTCCTCGACTGCGTGGAGTGGGTCTGGTACATGAGGATCAATGTGGATTCATTACTGGTCACAGTACAACTTACGCCGTTTGGCACACGTTTTATGTGAAACAGTGGGGGTGGTAGATGAATTGGCATTAGTCTCACTGGATCTAGAGTAGGCCTTTGACACTGTGGATTGGAGTACCTACTGGCAGTTCTGCAGGGAATGGGATTTGGCCCTCAATTTTGTGCTTTGGTTCGTTTATTGTACACTGCTCCCACTGCACGGGTTCGGGTGAGCGGAGAGCTTTCAGATGTTTGGACGATAGGTAGGGGTACCAAGCAGGATTTTCCATTGTCACCGCTCCTCTTTGCTTTAGCGGTTGAACCGCTGGCAGCCTGGCTGCCTGAGGAATTGAGGCCCTGGGGTGTTCAGGTGGGACAGGCCACTCATATCGTCTCCCTGTATGCCGATGATGCGTTGCTATACCTCCGAGAGCCATGCGTCTCGGTCCCTCTGTAATTACAGTTGATGGAAGAATTTGGGGCTGTATCTGGTTTACGGGTGAATAGGAAGTAATCACTGCTGTTTCCTCTGGGTTTGCTGTGCGATGCCCCACCAGATGATTTGCCTGAGGTGTGGCTCCGGTGGGAACTTGAAAGTTTTCGATATCTGGGCATATGGGCTACACATACTATGACTGCACATCTGACCCATAATGTGGAAAGGGTGGTGAATGGTTTGGAGCTCTCTGTATCATTCTGGAATAAGCTGCCTCTATCCGTAATGGGAAGGGCGGCTGTGGCCAAGATGGTGTTCTTGCTGCAGTGCCTTTACCTGGTTCAGAATTCTTTGTTTCCATTGATGGCTCGACTTTTTAATCGCCTGGATAGCTTGTTGATTTCCTTGGTTTGGGCTGGCCGTCATAGCAGGGTGGAGTTGTCCACATTACAAAGGGATATGGAAGATGGAGGCTTGGCACCCTCTAATATTAGACTATTATTATGCTGCTCATTTACAACATGCTGCTAAGAAGATGACGCAGACAGATAATTGGGAGAAGCCGCTGTTTGCTGGCATGTTGGGAGATGAGGCACTAGTGCACGCATTAATGTCAGGTGGTAGGTCGGTGACTCCTGTCCCCTGCCTGGTTAAGAAAACAGCTGGGATCTGGGAATGGGCAGTTAAGAGAATACTACGACGTGCCCCCTATGATAGGGAACTGAAGATCTGGAGTCTGGCCCCCTTTAGGGATATAGATACTCTCATGTCAATGGAGGCTTGGAGAATGGGTGGCTGCTTGGTGGTGGGTGATTTATATCCCAATGGTGAGTTTACTTCCTTTTGGGAGGCACGTGATATGTTTTGATTGAGCGCTGGCCAGTTCTTGCAATATGCCAAGATTGAAAGTGTGGCTCGAGAGGTCTGGTCTGGGTTTCCAGTGGCCCATGTGGCATCAAAGATGTTGAATGGGTTAATAAATTGGGGAGATGATTCCCACTTGGTTACTCTGCTTTATAGAGTGCTGTGCGTGGATAGTGTGGAGGTAGAGTGCGCAGTGCATAGGACTGAGAGCTGGAGAACCCCATAGAAGACATGGACTGGAATTTGGCACTGTCTCTTGTAACCACAGATTTAAGTTGTTGCACTTTAATTTTGTCCATCGTGTGTAAATCATGCCTGCTCTTCTTAATAAGATTGACCCGACAAGGGAGACAGGGTGTCATCGATGTGGGGAGACAGGTGCTTCCTTTATCCACTTTACTTGGGCCTGTAGGGAGGTACAGAAATTTTGATGGGTGGTGGTTCGGAAGTTGGACAGGGTCACCGGTCTGGGACTCGAGGCGGCGCCATTGGATTGCCTCCTGGGTATAATGCAGAGACAACAGGGTAGGCGCGTTCCATACAGGTTTGCGCAGCTTGCTTTGGTGTTGGCTAAGCGAAGGGTGGCTATGGGCTGGATGGGTACACAAAGCCCATCCCCTTCTAACTGGTCCCATGATGTTTCGGAATGGGGTGTGTCCGAAGAACGAAACATGAGAATGACACGTAGGGAGGAAGGGGCACTGGAAGACGTAACGGCCTGGAGTACACTGTTAGAAGTTTCACGGGGGCCCAGGAGTCCAGCTCTTATTGGAGCACGGATGAGGATCCTTGACGTAAGGATGTTGTGCTATGCACATAGGTGACAACCAACTGTGGTAATAGAGTAACGCTGATAAACATGGTGTATGAACGATTTGGTTACATAGGAGGTCCTTGGGGAGGGGAGGTGGGGTAGCTATTGCTGGGCTGATTGGATATGTTCTATGTTTTTGCCTATAGGTATCATCAGCCTCCACCCAGGAGAACAATGGACATTGGGCCAGATGTATCATGAAATGGCCTTGCGAATCGCAAATAGCGATTTTTAAGAAATCGCTATTTCCGAGTCGCAATAGGCCATGTATCACTATTGCGAATCGGAATTAGCGATTTCTTAAAATTCGCTATTTGTGGTTTGCGAGGCCCAAAAACGCACACCTGGAGGAGCCTGATGACATCACAAGCAGGAAGTGAGTCATCCCAGGCAGTTTGCAGGTGCCACACCCAAACTAGCACTCAGAGAGAGTCAGCCCAGCCACAGTGAGCAAGTCTCTGAAGAAGGCAGAACAGCAGAACCAACATGGACACCTCTGCCCAGGGAAAGGAGAAGGGAGAAAGGAAGCGCAAACTGAAGTTTAGTGAGCAAGAGCTGGAGGTGCTCACAGAGGAGGTGGTCAGGAGCCATGACCGTTTGTTCGGCAAAAGCTCACTCCAGGTGCCTGAGATTGAAAAGCGCAGACTCTGGGCAGATATCCAGACCAAAATCTGCGCTGTTGGAGTAGCGCAGCGCTTTGTCGAGGAAATAAAGAAGAGGTGGTACGACCTGCGGTCCCGTGCCAAGGAGAGGGTGGCAAGACGACTGCAGGAGGCCAGGAGCACAGGAGGCAGACAACCCACAGAGACACCCTCCACCCCGATGGAAGACCTAGTGGAGTCCACACTCCTCCTAGAAGCAGTCAGTGGGGTTACTGACACTGACACATCCGGCACACCAAGTACAAGTAAAGGTAAGTGCAATATTGAAATGTAACCCCATATGTGTATGGACAAAAGCCCCTTAGGAATTAGCAAGTAGTTTAAAACATTGTGAGAAGTAGTCCATTCCACATCTTAGAAGCAGCACAACAATGCCTTATGGGAGTGGTAGTCCACAACCCAGAGCTGAAAGTAGGACATACAATGTAATAGGCAGAGCGACACACAGAAGAACACAACACCCACAACACGGAGGACACATCGAGCCTCAGCAGTTTAGCTGTGCCCACAACGGATGCCAGACGTCGCAGTGCCAGGCACAGCACTGTCACAGAGGCAGAAAATCGAGGTGCCAGTGATGGAACTGCGCACTCGAGTGGCTTGCGTGGCCAGAGGAAGAGTGTGTATTGGCCACAGAGGACTGTAAATTTTTGTGACATAAGGGAACTATGAAGGAATAGTGATTTTCTGTTAACTGCTTTTGTTTCTTGTCACAATTACTTTAGTTGGTACTAGTGGAACTGATATTACCTGACATTAAGGTAATAAATTTACTTACTACAAGTACATTTGTCAGTGGATTTGTGTTGTTCATACTTACATCTGAAATAGTTGTGCGTGATGTCAGCACGCCTTTGCCTGCCCTCTGCTGCACTGTTCCGGTCTGCTGGCTGTAGGGGTGGTATGGGATCATCATCCTCATCTGATTCACAATCAGATATTTCCACAGGTATGCCCCTGGTAGTAGCTATATTGTGCAAGATTGCACAAGTAGCCACTATTCTACATGTTGTCTCTGGCCTGTACTGTAGTGCCCCTCCACTTTTGTGGAGGCACCGGAAGCGACTCTTCAGCAGCCCAAAGGTGCACTCCACCACGTTGCGGGTTGCCCTGTGTGGTGCATTGTATCTCCGTTCAGCAGACGTAGTAGGATTTAGGTAGCGCATCATCATGTAGGTGTGCACTGCGTAGGCACTGTCTCCTGGAATGAACAGAGGGTATAATGAGTAACTGAGCCATCTGACGTCACACTGCCATCAATGCACCACTGTACAGAGGGACAATACCTAGTAGATATCCTTCACCAAACTCCCCAGCTAGCAGTCTTTTGTGAATGCTGCTGTGGCGAAAGATGTATGAATCATGTGTGCTCCCTGGGTACCTGGCCACGAGATCAGTTATGATATAGGAGGCATTGCATATCACCTGAATATCCATGGAATGTTGGTATTTACGGTTGTGGTACACATATTCTGTGGCTGATGGTGGACAGATTGCTACATGTGTCCCATCTATGGCACCTAGGACATGATGGAACTGTGCTATCTGGTAGAAATCTATTTTTGTCTGCTGTATTTCCTGTGGGGTGTGGGGGAATCTGATGTACTGGTGTAGTCTGCTCAGCATGGCATTGATAAATGCATTGAAATATCTAGAGAGGGTAGTCTGTAAGACCCCTCCAGCTGCTGCTGTGACCCCTTGATAGCTCCCTGAGACGAGTAGGTGTACCTGCACATGGGTGGGGATGCTATGTGTTGTGTGCTGCAGTATGGGTTGTAGCTCAGCTATCAGGTCGAGTATCATGGCTGAGCTCAACCTGTACCTCTGAAATATTTCCTCCTCTGTCTGGTCAAAACGTGTAATGCGCACTCTGAAAATGCGTTCCTGTCTCCTCCTCCCTCTCCTCAAACCTGCCAAGATCCTCATTCTCCTTGCCATGACGTAGAGTGCAGCCATTGTGGAATAGAGTCTGAGGCATTCTGGGCCTCTTTATATAGGTTACACCTGGTTACCACCTGCTTTCCCTTAGTGGTATTTTGCATGTGCAAAATGGCACTCTGCAAAAAATCGTAATTTGCGATTTTTTGGTGCATCGAATTGCGACTTGGTTTTGCGAGTCGCATTTTGCGCCTCGCAATTTCCTACTTGAAATACCGAATTGCTAATTGTGATTCGGTATTTCATGTCACAATTTGCGAGACGCAAAATGCGACTCGCAAAAACAAGTCGCAACGCAGAAAATCACAATTTTTGCGATTTCTTATTTTTGGTCTGCGGATGCCTTCATGCATCGCAGACCACGTTTTTGCATTCGCAAATGGCCAAATTTTGTGATTTGCACCGTTTGCGAATGCAAAAACGTTTGATACATCTGGCCATTGTGATGTCTTGTATGAAAATGCACTGCTTGTTTTGTTTTCCTTTCAAACTGAGTTTCAAATATATATGTATATATATATATATATATATATATATATATATATATATATATATATATATATATATTACTATTGCTAACCGCCCTAATTCCCAACAATTTTGTTTTACTTCTCCTTAGCTCTCAGTGTAATGTTGCAAATACACCAATTCTGGACAGTTATTTCATGTATTTACTTGTCTTAATACATATTGCTATTCGGTTGCTTTAAGCCTTGTACATCTGTTGTCTTATTTAAGGCATTGTTGTTCTTTTACCTCTTTACCAAGGTGAAAGTGCATGCCCAGTATTCCTTTAAATATTGTCAGTCTGTTATATAAACTGTGTTCTTACTAACATTATAACATGGGCACCATGCAAGCGGTTACACCTCCTCCATCATTTTTAGGTACCCCTGGCAAATCCCCTATAAAATGGGGAAATTGATTTGAAGCATTTGAAACTTACTTAGGTGCTATAGGAGCTTCAAGGTTTGAGGCAGAAAGGGAGTAATGCTTGTTGCTCCACTCTTTGGGTTTTGGTGAATGCAATAAACTACAGAAGAGCATGTCAATCTCAGAAACACCTGTTAAAGAGATAGGTGACAAACTGGTTAAAGGTGTCAATATTGTTGGTACAAGTAAATCCCATTAGAAAATTACGTACAATAGGAATGAGGGATTGTTGAAAACTGCCAAGAAAGAAAACTTTAGTCCAGGAAAGGGTAACATGTTTTTTAGTTGTGCCAATGTTCCACATGCAAAGGGAGGAAGGTGTCCTGCAATTAATGTAACATGCAATTATAGCAAAAAGGTTGGCCATTTTGCTAAAGTGTATTTAAGGAAGAAATCAATAAAAAAATCAGTGGCATGTGTGGGTGAGTCTGAAGATGAAACTGAAACGGAAGTCATATTTCTATTTGCGGAGGAGCAGGTATGTCCACAAAAGTGTGATAATCACCTTATTAACAACAAACCCATTGTGGATGATCCTTCTAGGTGTGTAGATCCTGTGGCTGAAATATGAGTTAAGGACACAATTTTGAAGATGTTGGTGGATTCCAGCACTAGGCTCACCATGATCACGTACAGGCTATACACTGAAACATGGAGGGGTAGACCTATGTTAACTTCTGACTGCTCCCCTGTTTCATACGAAGGATGTAGAATTTAAATTTTAGGATATATTGAGGAGGTAATGGAATTCAAAGGGAGGAAGATCAAGGGCACAATTTAAATAGTTGTCAAGGGGCTCAACATTCTGGGATGGCTCCATCAAGGGTTATTTGCAGTTGTATTAAAGCCTGGAGCCAAAGAACAGATATTGGTGGTTGAATGATGAAGGTCAAGATTGGAAAATAACATTTCTTTCTGTATTCAGTGAAGAGTTAGGCAAGATTTGCGGATTCAAGCATAGGATCAAAGTAAAAGAGGGTGCAGTTCCTGTAAAACATAAATTAATGGCAGTGCCTTTTTGACCTCGAACATAAAGTTAAAGGCTTGTTTGAAAGGGGTACCACTGACCCAACTGACCCCACTGAATCCTCATTGTGGCTTTTTCCTTTAGTAATGGCACACAAGAGATGTGGGAAATTAAGAGTGTTTGTGGTCCTCAGATCCATAAATAAGGAAATATGGGTTGACTCTCATCTCTTGCCCAAGATTAACTATTTGTTTGCTTGCACTAAAGAAGCCAACATTTGTTTCTAAACTAGATCTAGCTGTGGCTTACCATCAGATAGAGCTTCATCCTGATTCACAACACCAAACTGCTTTCATTTCACCAATCAGAACTTTTCAATACTGGTGAATACCAATTGGGTTGACTTTGGCGGCCTCAGCTTTCCCAAGGGTTGTGTATAACTTACTCCAGGAAGTGGAAGGTGTTTTAGTGTTTCAGGATGGTGGTTTGGTATTTGCTGAGGATGTGAGATCTCATGATGCAATTCTTCAAAAGGTGTTGGGAATATCAAAAAGGCAGGAAGTTGTCTTAAGAACTGAGAAATGCAAATTTATGTGCACTGAAGTAGAAAATTTGGGACATATAATTTTGGAAGAAGGTATCAAACCAAGACCTGAGTTGTGAGATGCAATCATGAGCACTCAACCTCCTTCTGACAAGAATAGAGTCAAATCCTTTTTGGGTATATGTGAATACTACTCCTGATTAATTCATGTTTTTTTAACCAGGGTTCATCCCACCAGCAATTTGTTGGGAAAAGGGATCACATTTATATGGTGTCATGAACGTGGCTTAGCATTTGATCAGATTAAGTTGTTGTTGACTCAGAGCAATGCTCTGAAACCAATTAACCCAAGACTTACATGCTGCATTACTGTTGATGCCAGCCAAGTCGGGTTGGGAGTTACTCTTACTCAGAAAAACAAAGAGTGTGAAGATACAGTAGCTTTTGCATCCAGAGTGTTGAGGAAAGCTGAGCTGCAATACTCTGTGATAGAAAAAGAGCTCATGGAATGTGTATGGGCCATTGAGAAGTTTTGTCTGCGTGTATGGGGAAAGTGATTTGTTGTACAAATAGACCACAAACCACTATTTAACATATTAGGAGGGGTGCAAACACATGTGATACACCAAGGATTTTAAGAATGACTATGAAACTTTTGCAGTATCAATTTGATGTAGTATATATTTTAGGTACTAGGGATGGGAGTCTGATGTTCTTTCTTGTTTTCCAAACAAAGGTAATGATGATCAAGAGGTGGAGGATTCTGACCTTATTGAAGAAGACCTTGAAGATTCCATGTTGGCATCTTTAGAAATACCTGAGTTGAACATTTGCTCTGAAAAGGAATGGATGGAGGCTATGAAAATGATAACATTTTACAACAAGTGTTTGAGCTGGTTAAACACCATCCAATCGTGTAAAGAATAGCATAGTCATAGTCAGAAAGGCTCATGAGGGTCATCTAGGAGCACCTGTCATCAAGCATAGCATCTGTTATTCTTTCTGGTGGCCAAAGATGGACGTTGATGTGGATGAAGGGGATGGAAATTGTTGTGTCTGCTGCTCAGCTGACAAAAGTCCTATGGTGGTGACACCGCCCCTGATACCTATTGAATGTCCTGCTGGACCATTTGTCAAACTAGGTATTGATCTCATGGGCCCTTCTGACTCTTTGCCAGGTGAAACCAGATACTTTATTTTTTTGATGGATTATGCTTCAAAATGGCCTGAGATTAGGATGGTCAGGCAACCAAATGCTTTTGCTATTGTAGAATTTCTTAGAGACGTTTTTATGCAGGAAGGTTTTCCAGGAGTTTTGGTCTCAGACAATGGTCACAATTTGTGAGTAAAGAACAGCAAATGTTCTTGGTATCTAGTGGAGTCCAACATTTGAGAAGGTCTTTGTACCACCCACAGACAAATGGCCTAGTGGAAAGGATGAACCGTGTGCTGGGTGAATGTAGAATATGGGCAAAAAGAGGCAACCATGATGTAGAGAAATCTGTGTGCAGTATGCTATGGTTCTATAGAACAACACCGCATTCTTCCGCAAAAGGGTCCCCTTTTGAGCTACTGAGGAAAGGAAGGCTAATACCAGCTTCAGGCCTGTATGGATGACTAAAAGGCTCAAATCAGACCCGATGTAAACAAATTAATGCCATTAGTGAATGAGAATATGACTCAAAGCCTAGAGAAACAAAAATATTGGTATTATAAAAAGAAAAATGCTAAAGTTGTCACTTTTAATATTAGAGACGTGGTTCGCATAAAGTCTACTGTTCACGTGAA